>NC_045427.1:192154921-192317421 GCF_902635505.1 Sarcophilus harrisii
TAATTAAGGGAGCATACTCTTCTAGAGTAAGGTTAAGTATTGACCAATTCATTGTGAAGTGACAAGCTGAACAAAAAATCTCTAGTATCACTGCTTTGAACTGAACAGAGGCTTCATCAAACCATCTGTAGAAATCTCATTTGTTTTTGACTACACATAAGTAGGCAACCTAGAGAGTTACATGCAAAGTTGTTGGAAATAATGGAATTCTCCAAGCCAGCCAGTTTTCTAGCACTAGTAATTGCTGGGCTAAGCATTTGTAGTATATCTACTTGGCAGAGGAAGTATTGTAGATAGTACCATTGGTCAACTTCAGCCTTCAGGCTGAAGTTAATTCTTTGGATTAACTTGTTGATCCTTACTTTCTAGATCCTTTATCATAGAAAAACTCAAATGAGTAAAGAATTCCTATTAGATTATGACAAAATCAGATGGATGACTTTAATAGAGCTTTTCCATTTCTATCAATGTATCTATCTATACATCTATCTATATATCTTTCTATCTATTTATACAGTACAAATGGACATGAGGGAATGAGTCAGGCTTAGAATTAACTAAAATTAAGCAAAAGGCATATCTTTAGCTTACTTTTAGAAAATTCCTTAAATAGCTCCAAACTTCTCAGAATTTTAAAAATATGGCTTTTTATATCAAAAAAACAACTATAATGAATTTAAAATGAATTATTTTAATTGATTTGCTAATGATTATTTAAAACCAAAAAGTTATGAAATTATAAAGACTAAGCTTGCCCCTGGAGGAGATATGTGAAAAAAGAAACACCCTCTCCTATTCTTTTCACCAATGGAATTACATAATTATATATATATATATATATATATATATATATATATTCCAGTTCCATATATATATTATAGATTTTCATATTGAGGGATTCTACTGATTTTTCCCCAAAGAATAAAATTCTTTACTTACTCCTAAAAAATTGTCATTAAGAATGGCCCATGGATTATAAAGAAGGGAAAGGGACCTGTATGTGCACGAATGTTTGTGGCAGCCCTTTTAGTAGTGGCTAGAAACTGGAAACTGAATGGATGTCCATCAGTTGGAGAATGGCTGAATAAATTGTGGTATATTAATATTATGGAATAGTACTGTTCTATAAGAAATGACCAACAGGATGATTTCAGAAAGGCCTGGAGAGACTTACACGAACTGATGCTGAGTGAAATGAGCAGGACCAGGAGATCATTATATACTTCAACAACAATACTATATGATGACCAGTTCTGATGGACCTGGCCATCCTCAGCAACGAGATCAACCAAATCATTTCCAATGGAGCAGTAATGAACTGAACCAGCTATGCCCAGAGAAAGAACTCTGGGAGATGACTAAAAACCATTACATTGAATTCCCAATCCCTATATTTATGCCCACATGCATTTTTGATTTCCTTCACAAGGTAATTGTACAATATTTCAGAGTCTGATTCTTTTTGTACAGCAAAATAAGGTTTTGGTCACGTATACTTATTGTGTATCTAATTTATATTTTAATGTACTTAACATCTACTGGTCATCCTGCCATCTGGGGGAGGAGGTGGGGGGTAAGAGGTGAAAAATTGGAGCAAGAGGTTTGGCAATTGTTAATGCTGTAAAGTTACCCATGCATATATCCTGTAAATAAAAGGCTATTAAATTAAAAAAAAAAATGGCTCATGGGAGAAGGATAAGGAATACAAAGTACAAAACATAGAAAATATAAAGGAAATCTTGTGGTATTTATATAACAAAAAGGAATTTCAGCAAAGATTCAGAAAAAAAAAAATCACCAGGAATATGTATAATTGAAAAAGAGGAATCATTTGTATAGAGAGGGAGAAAATTTGTAAATACTATATACATGCTCCATTGATAACTGGTATGTTTAGGAGAAATAGGGTGTAAGTCTTATTTTGGGAGGGGAAACAGTGATGATGATCTTAGAGAAGGACATTGACAATACTTGGTTAGGATGGACAGGCATCCATGGGTTGCAATCTTTATCATTGTGGAGAATGTTCTTGTCTATGAAATTACAGATAACTGAGTTTTTGACAATTTAAAGTTTTGTGATTCACAACTATATAATATGACTTGGAAAAATTAGGACATTGAATTAGAAGATGTGCATGTGTGTATGTATATGTGCATAATTTGGGATTATGGGAAGGGCTACACAAAGTCTCAAATTCAGTTCAGCCCCCTCTCTTTCTAATCAAACTTGAGACAGTTCATGGATATCTTTAATACCAATTCATTAATTTTTGTATATCTATTTTTAAAATAAAGTTTTTAAATCTAAACTAGTCTTGATTGGTTTTCCATATCTCTGCTTGTTAATGTGGTCAAGCATTCACTGAACTAAAGTAGATTGTTTCTTTATTCCTCTCTATTGTAGCAATTCTTTACAATGAATGATTAAATTACTATAGGAAAACATGACAGAGCATCAATATATTTTTCTGAAGTCATATTTAAATTTCCATCATTGAAGATTGGTTTATTAGTTCATACAAGAAAATTTTATTTACACTCCATCTTTGTATAACTATGTTGTATTTTAATTTCATCCTAGGAAATACAGACAAGTGATTCAGAAATTTACTGTCAAATTAGTGCCTAGTAATTCTCTGTCTACCAATATCTAGTCAAATTCCTTTTCATTTGATATTTTTGTTGTATATTATCTATGCACAGTGAACCTCTATCTTCTTATTATAAAAATAATTCATGATACAATAATCATTCAAAGGAATGCAAATACTTTAATTCAAAGGATTCAAAGGAATACAAATACTTTAATTTCTGTGACAATGCAAAAACAAATTAGCCATGGTATTTTGGGACAACTTCCCATGTGCCAATCATTAAATAATAATATATATGTTAAATTAATGTGAAGAATCTTGTCAAATTTTTTTTTAGTTTTTCTCCTAATGAGAAGAAAAAACTCTAGCTTCAAAAGCATTCCTTTTCATTTTTTATTGTCTTTATTAATTTGTAAGCTCATCTTATATCAAGCCTATTGTTTTGCTTCCTTTTCCCCCTGGGTCATATTTTTCATATGAATCATGTTGGGTAAAAACCAAGACAATGGGGAAAAAAACATGATAATCAAAATCAAAGGAACAAAAGATTAATATAATATGTTTCAATTCATACTCAGTGTCCATAGTTCTTGCTCTGGATGTGGGTAGCATTTTCCACCTCAATTCTATTGAAATTGCCTTGGATCATTGTATTGCTATGAAGAGCAAAGTCTCTCATAGTTGATCATCACACAATCTTCTTGTTACTATGTTCAATGATTTTTGGTTTTGTTTACTTCACTCAGCATCAGACCATATGAGTCTTTCTGGGCTTTTCTGAAATCAGCCTGTTCATTATTTCTTCTAGAACAATAGTTTCCATTACAACCATATACTATAAATTATTCATCTGTTACCCCATTTATGGGCATCCCCCTGATTTACAGTTCCTTACCACCAAAATAAGAGGTACTAAAAACATTCTTGCACATGTTTTTTTTCCCCTAGTTTATGATCTATTTGGGATACAAACCCAATAGTGGCACTGCTGAATCTAAGGGCAAATACAATTTTATAGCCCTTTGAGTATAGTTGCAAATTGCTTTCCAGAATGGTTTGATCAGTTCATAACTCCACCAACAGTGCATTAATGTTCCAATTTTTCCACATCTCCTCCAGCATTTATCTTTATCTTTTCCTGCCATCTAAGCCAATCTGACAGGTATGAGATGGTACCTCAGACTTGTTTTAATTTGCATTTCTCTAATCAATAATGATTTGGAGTATTTTTCCTATCAATGAATTTAATTTTTTTCTTCTAAAATATTTCTTTTCATGTCATTTGAGCATTTATCAATTGGGGAATGGCTTGTATCCATATAAATTTGAGACCATTCTTTATATAATTTAGAAATGAGACCTTTATCAGAAACACTAGCTGTAAAAATTACTTCTCTGGTTTCTTCTTCCCTTCTAATCTTGGATGTGTTGGTTTTGTTTGTACAAAATCTTTTAATTCAATGTAATCAAAATTATCCATTTGGTATTTCATAATGTTCCCTATTTCTTATTTGCCTATAAACTCACAAGTTGATTATTTCTTCTCCTAATTTGCTCCCTATATTTCACCCTTTATTTATAAATCATGTATCCATTTCTAATTTTGCTATAATTTGTGAGTGTTATGCCTAGTTTCTGTTATACTATTTTCCATTTTTCACAGCAATTTTTGTCAAATAGTGATTTCTAATCCCAGAAGCTTGAATCTTTGGGGTTATCAAACAGTAGATTACTATACTCATTGACAATTGTATTTTATGTATTTAACCTATTCCACTGATCCACCACTCTTTGAAGTATCAAATGGTTTTGATGACTCCCAGTTTCTAATACAGTTTAAGTCTGGTATGGTTAGACTTCCTTTAATATCTTCCTTTGCATTTTTTTCATTAAGTTCCTTGATATTCTTGACCTTTTGTTTTTTCAGATTAATTTTGCTATATTTTTCTAGCTCTATAAAATACTATTTGGCAGTTTGATTATTATGGCACTGAATAAGTAGACTGACCTGGGTAGAATTGTCATTTTTAATATATTAGCTTGGTTTTTCGATTGTTTAGATGTGACTTTATTTCTGTTTGGCTTTTAACTCTTTTTAAAAGTAAGAGTCTGCTTCCTGAATGGAGGGTGTTTTGTCTTAAGCTTTGAGGTTTTGGAGAGCTGTTTTCAGAGAACATTCCAGGTACTTTTAAGTTTTTAGTTCTTCCAAAGTGGTGTGATATAAGGAGAGATGTATTTACTATTCTCCTGCTGTGCTCAAGTCCATGAGCTACCACAAGTCCTTTTTTATATCTTGCTCCACTACGGTTGCAAGCTCTGGTATGCTAGTGCTCATTCTCACTCTCGGACTGCCATCCAGGACTGTGACTTAGATCCAAGTGTGGACAAAACAGCAGAGCCCTGCTTCAGTGCTAGCAAAGAGACCCCATAGTTATCTTCTGACCAGTTATTCAACTTTTTGTTGGGTTTCACCCCATCTTTTTGTAGGTTCTGCTTATGCTTAAACATAAAATATGTTTAGAGTCATTATTTAAAAGTATTTGGAAGGTTTTCAGGGAGAGCTCAGAAAATCCCTGCTTTTACTCAGCCATCTTTGCTCTGCCTATGAGGTTTGACATTCTTAACATTATTTTATTAGTTTCATGATATGTTCCTTTGGAAATCAAGTTATTTGTCCTTTCATTCTTTGTGTTCATATATATATATATGTATATAAACATATATATATATATATATATATATATATATATATATATATACACAAGCATATGCATGTGTACATAAATATACCCCTAGTGCAATGTATGTCTATTTATATTCATTGGTATATGTATGTTCATGTGTATTTGTATACATATACAGTACTTGTATATGTTTAAATTCATGTTCATATTCATGCATGTATATGTCTATATGTTGCTTTACTAAGTGATTATGCAATGTATCCCATTTGTATCTTTATATTGCTTTCACAATTTTAAATTATTTGTGTTGAATTACCTTTTCATTTCTTAAATATACATCCCTAAGTTACCAAGCTCTTCTATACTGATTTGCCCTTCAACATTTTCATCTATGATATCTTACTTAGCCTTTCCCTGAACTTCATCAAATTTGTTTTCTGAAAATCTCAGTTTCATGTTAAATTTTGGCTGTTTCTTTCCTTGATGACAACTAATTGAAAATAATCACATTTTCTCAAAATTTCTGCCCAAGCAAATAGTTCTTCCTTGTTAGTGAGAATCAGATATAGATCTAATAGACAGATATTGATAGGGATATAGATATCTATAGCTATTTATATCTTTAGCTATGCACAGCTACCATAGAGGCATGAATATCCCTATAGGATATGAACATGTATGTGTGTATATATATGTGTATGTATATATGTATATAGTTGGTCAAACCAAGAAATTTTAGTTAATTTATATTTTTTATAGAAAGAACTCTAGTAGACCTATGCATCTTTGAAGGTTTACCACACTACCACTACTATATCTGGCTTTTGTACCAGACATTTGTTTTATTATTCTGAAAGCAATATCTGCTTTTTGGTAACAGCAATCTAAAATACAATCTTATGTCAAAAATTTTCTCCCTCTAGTTATCTTTACCAATTATTTTGCTTCCCTACTCTGATTCCCAGATTTCTTCTTATGAGTATCTTCTTGAATAATAGTAAGACACCATTCTTATCTCCACCCCTTTTTAAATTACAATTTTAATAATAATCTGTACCCATCCAGAATCATTTTCTACTTTTAGATCTCATTCCATCATCTCATTAAAGCCTAAGAGATTAAATTTGCCTTCTTACATTAAATACTCCAGTCAACTGAAAAATCAATAATGGTTGTATCAAGGGCAGGAGGACAAATGTAAGGGTATCTATATAGGCTTGGAGATTACATTCAAAATTATAAAGATCCCAGCAAAGATGATTTCATCTGGGTTGGGTCAGAAGTAGTTCTAATTCTCTCCTCCTACTACTCCTCTAGAGTAGATCAAATCTACTCTGATCCAAATTCGTTTTCCCATTTTTTATGAAAAATCCAAAATATTCAGATTGGTTTAAACTGAACATTTGATTTTTTTCTTTGCTAGCTTGTCATTCATTCTTTTGTCTTCCCCAACACACACCTTTTAACCTTGTCCAGTCATCTCATTGATGATCTTTTATCCTTCTTAACATCCCAAGAGAAGAAATCCACATAATAGATTTGAGTTAAAGAAAAGCATCAGATGACATATTTTAGAACTGTCTAAAAAAATATTTTCCACTGGCAAACACATTCAAGATGTTATGTAGACAATTATAAAAAGTCATATTAAAGTTCAATCATTTTTATGGGATTAATTGGGGGTCAGCTATTGTTTCTCTTTCTGAATAGCATTGGAAGGATTCATTCATGTTAATAGCACATTTTTAGTTTAGGCATTTATGCAGTAGGACAAAAAGTTGTGCAAAAGAGGAAAAATAACTTTGGATTCCAGATCCATTTTAACTATGGCAAAAGCTTGATGAAAAGTGCCCTGACTTTCCTTTCTATTACATGCTTTGGATGACTAAATTTCCAAAATGATGTCTGGCCTTAGTTTTTATAACATTTATATTTTCTTGTACCAGTAATGTGATTCAAGTAAAATCAATTAAATTAAATGGTTTTCCATGACAACACTTTATTCCTTAAAGTACCATACTAGCCCTATCAAAAGCAATCAAAATGTGGCCAATGATTGTACACTTGGATGCTCTTTGGGATTCAAACTATACTATCATGAAATAGCATCTTTAGCACTTGACTCAGGTTTACTTTGAGTAACAAGTAATAAAATGAACATAAAGCATTTTGAAATGCTATAATAAGATCAAATTCTATGACTTACAATATTATTATGTAATCAATAAAGTTTCTCAACCACATCTTTAAAATAAACAAAAAAGCAAATCATCTTGTAGTCGAATAAATCCAGGAGCTCATCACATTGAGATTTATCTATCCAGCCCCAAACTTCTGTCTCACAAAAATTCAAAAGAATCACTGTTCTCTCTAATGGTCCACTTCAAGAAATAAGTAATATGCTCCCTATAATAGTTACTCATATTTCTATAAATTATATTTTGTAAGAATCTTCCCTATAATAACTTTATTATAGAGACAGTGAAAGTATTATCATCTTTTTTTTTTTTTTTACAAATAAGAAGTCCAAGGCTCTGAGAGTTAAGAGAATTGATAATGATCACACAGGTAGTAAGTACCTAAGTTGAAATTCTAACCTGTTTCATTTTTCCAAGTTCAGAACTCTTCCCTATTCCATAATGTAATTAATTGATACTAGTTTCTGACACTTTTCCTTATACCCAATGTAATTTTTCCTATCTCTATTTTCAAAAAGGTATACAGAAAAACCAGTGCTCTCCTGATTTCTCTCATAAATAGAACAAATTTCCAGGGTGAACATAAACTGGTAAAACAACAACAACAACAACAAAAGATTTAAAACAGGAATCCTCCTCAGATAATTCAAGAATACTCGAAGAAAGACTCCAGAATGAAGATTAACCATTGTGAGTGCAAATACCTTCAAGTAAACTCCACAGAAAAAGCAAGTGGCGACCCTGGGGCTAGCTGGATTTTGTTGGAGCCTCAGCTTGAACCACATCAATTTTTACTTCCTCAATAGTAGGGGAAGATGGAAGTCTGAGTCCAGGAAGATTGAGGGAACCTTGGCTGCTTAGGAAGGCCAAGTTTAGGAATAATGCTGAGACACTGCCCTGGGCCAGAAGTAACCAACACACCCAATGAGTACTGAAGCAGTGGGGCAGGGGGCTGGCAGGCTGCCAGCACTTACAGGATTTGGAGGTTTTGATTTATGTTTCCAGGTCAGAGGGGAGAGCTGAAGTAAAGCTAGAGACATCATCCCCCAAATGCAAGGTTAGAGGTGCTTATAACTAATAGTTGTTATTAAAAAAAAAATGAATTGGCAAAGGAGAAAGAACCCAATAATAGTAACTTTCTATGGGAATAGGGAAGATCAGAATTCATCTTCAGAGGATGATAGTAAAGTAAAAAAATTATGTATTTATAAGGAAGTTTTTAAAAATACTAAGGCATATAGTTTATAAAGAAAGAATGGGGCAGCTAGGTGGCAGTGGATAGAGCACCAGCCCTGAAGTCAGGAGGACTTGAGTTCAAATCTGTTCCCACACTTAAAACTTCCTAGCTGTGTGACCCTGGGCAAGTCACTTAACCCCAATTGCCTCAGCAAAAAAAAAAAAAAAGAAAAGAAAAGAAAGAAAGAAAGAAAGAAAGAAAGAAAGAAAGAAAGAAAGAAAGAAAGAAAGAAAAGAAAATAATATTTTTCCAATTAGTTAGATCTGACTTTATTTGTGTGGAAAATGTTTTGTTGGGAAAATTGGAAATTAGTATGGCAGAAACTAGGCATTGACCCACAATTAATACCATACACCAAGATAAGGTCAAAATGGGTTCATATAGGAAAACTGGGACACTGATACCTTGTTGGTGGAATTGTGAATACATCCAGCCATCCTGGAGAACAATTTAGAACTATGCTCAAAAAGTTATCAAACTTTGCATACCCTTTGATCCAGTAGTGTTACTACTGGGCTTATATCCCAAAGAGATCTTAAAGAAGGGAAAGGGACCTATATGTGCAAGAATTTTTGTGGCAGCCCTCTTTGTAGTGGCCAGAAACTGAAAACTGAGTGGATGCCCATCAATTGGAGAATGGCTGAATAAATTGTGGTATATGAATACTATGGAATATTATTATTCTGTAAGAAATGACCAGCAGGATGATTTCAGAAAGACTGGAGAGACTTATATGAACTGATGTTGAATGAAATGAGCTGGACCAGGAGATCATTATATATTTCAACAACAATACTACATAATGGTCAATTCTGATGGATGTGGCCCTCTTCAACAATGAGGTGAAACAAATCAGTTCCAATAGAGCTTTAATGAATTGAACCAGTTACACCCAGTGAAAGAACTCTGGGAGATGGCTATGAATCACTATATAGAATTCCCAATCCCTATATTTTTGTCTGCCTGAATTTTTTATTTCCTTCACAGGTTATTTTACACTATTTCAAGTCTGATTCTTTTTGTATAGCAAAATTACTGTATGGATATGTATACATATATTGTATTTAACTTATGCTTTAACATGTTTAACATGTATTGGTCAACCTGCCATCTGGGCGAGTGGGTGGGAAGAAGGAAGGGAAAAATTGGAACAAAGGATTTTGCAATTGTCAATGCTGAAAAATTACCCATGTATATATCTTGTAAATAAAAAGGTATAATAAAAAAAAAGAAGAGAAGAAAAATGGAGACCAATGCAGTTATCATCCAATGTCTGAAGAATCATAAGGTTGAAGAAGAGTGTGGTTTGTTTGGCTTTAATTAAGAAGAGAAAAATGGATACAAATTACAGAGAGGCAGATTTAGGGATGATGTAAGGAAATCTTTCTAATAATTGCCACTATTCAAAAGTTTAATGGTCTGTGTTGAAAAGTATTGTTATCAATTTCTGAAGGTCATGCAGAGGAAATTAAATGGTAATTTGGGATAGAAGGAAATCATGTAGCAAAAATTCTTAGACATAAGTTGAGCTAAATAATATTCTACAGTGATTTTTTTAAAGTTCTCATTAAGACAGTATACAAGGTTCTAGGGCTACAAACACGAAATTTAAAAAAAAAAATAGTCCTTGGTCTCAAAAAGTTTGCCTTCCATTTTGTGAATACAACCTTTAAAGAAATAATTAAATGCATGAGAATTAGAGGAGAGAATGTGCTGTTGAGCCTTGAAGAAGCAAAGAATTTTAAGAGATAAAATTGAGGAGGGTGTGCAGTTCAGACATGGGGGACAACCTTTGTTAGGACATGGAACAAAAAAAAAAAAAAAAAAAAAAGGAATCCTAGGACATCCTTTCCTGATCTGACATCATGAAATTTTGAGATTGGTAATTCACAAAGCTTTATTTTAATAAAACCACACATAAAAATGAAAACACTTTTGCAGTGAATGTCAACTTTTTCAAATCCAAAGTAGAGTATTGAGTGGTTCCTCCTATTGTCAGGACAGAAGAACAATTGGCTTCATGCAAGTGCAAAGAAATAAAGACCTCTTTTTGCTGCCACTACTTAGGGAAAAAGCTGGCCTGTCATTTACAAGAGAAAACCGGTGATTAGACAACAATAACAGCAATAGCTCAGCAATTTGCTTTTTTATTTTATTTTATTTATTTATTTAGCAGCAAAGCAGATCTGAACACCTGGACCTTGCATTTTCTACCTAATCAACATCAGAGAGAAGGGGATTCTTTCTCAATTCATTGAACTAGAAGGTCTTTGATCTCCTATCAAACTATCCTATCCTAGCTCACATTTTATGATCTTAAAATCCCTCTCCCTCTCCCGTTCCCTCTCCTTCTCTCTCTTTTTCTCTCCTCTCTTCTCTCTCTCTCTCTCTCTCTCTCTCTCTCTCTCTCTCCCTCCCTCTCTCTCTCTTCTCTGATGGTCTCAATAAAAGACCCTTTCTCTTTCCATATTTGTGTGTGTATTAGCATGGACACTCACTGCTCAATGAACTCAGTGCATTTACTGAATGTCAAAGAACAGAGTACAGAGATAAGCCTGAAACATATATAATATAATCAAATATAACAAATACAAAAATATATAATATAACATAACATAATACAATAATAGAGATAGAGATAATAAGATAGATGTATAACTCTTTTGGAAGATATATATATATATATATATATATATATAGTGTGTGAGAATAAATATTATACAAACATTTTATATGTGTATACATATATTCTGATTCTTGTAATCAAGTATATACATGTACATGTATGTGTGTATATACACATGTGTGTTATTATAAGGCAGGTAAAATATCCCATGGCTAAGGTATCAGCATTGAATAGAGAAGATTGAAGTGATTTTCTTTTTAAATTATATACTCTTCAACATAGACAATTACAATGAGCTTGGATGGGCTGGTCATCCATACCAAAAGCCTAATTTCACAGTGATTATGAGCAATCATTACTATATTAATAATAGCTAATCGTTACATATTACTTCACAATTTGCCAAATACTTTATACATATATTCTTTCTGCCACATTTTTGAGCCCAACCCCAATAAGATATCTGGGGTTTCCATAGGGCCATTAATAGTATTTCTTTGAGAGTGAAGAGAAATCATTCTTTGAGAAAGAACAATGTTATGTTTTGAAGGTCACAAAGTGGCTCATATACTTTCACTTGTTACAGTTCTCTTGTAACCTGTCCTTGTCTCTAAACCTCTATACAATCTTATGGCTTTTAAGCATTCCTCATTTCTTTCTAAAGAGATGGAAAATCTATTAATAACCCATTTTTTTTTTCATTCATGCCCTAACCTTACTTGGATTCCAATCTTGATTCTTTACTCAGTTTCCACATGGTAAAATGCCTTTCTAATGCAGTTTCCAAGGAGTGCTCATTAACTCTAAGGATGGCAAATCTTATAATTAGGGATATAAAATATTGCATTTTGAAAATAAAAGGTGATGAAGAAAAAGCAGCAACTCATTTGAACTTTCCCCCAAACCCCTTTGAATACACTTAAATAACGCCATTTAATAAATCCTGGAGCAGCATAAACCACAAACATTTGGGCTGAAATAAATTTTCATCCAAAGACAACTTATTCATCAGGAAAGATCTGTAGCTCTTAGATGAGAGTGAAGTTTGTTCTAGCACATCCATAAGAGCATAGATTTGGCTCCACAAAACTAGGAGCAGGTCTTAGAAGCCACTCAATTGAATCAGAAGTGGCAGCAGCAGCTTACTGGAGATCTCAACCCACAGAGAGTAAGGAGGTTTCACAACTGATCAGAAGGAGATTACTTGGAAATCTCTGTTAATCCTGAGGGATGGAAGTGTTGCTTTGCCTGCACTCAGACCTGGATCACAGTCCTGGGAGGCAGTCCTAGGGTAGGAGGAGCATTAGCACACTACAGCTGGCAACTGCAGTGGATGAAAAACCCTGCTCACACTTGCAGGGTAAAAAAGAATATTTATGGTCCTTCAAAGACTAGAGCACAAGCCACAGAAGTAGTAAACACCTATCTTTAGATCCTACCATCTTGGTAGAATTGGAAACTTACAGGTCTGTAGAAGTGTCTCTGAAAACAGCTGCACAAAACCTTTGAAGCTTGAGACAATGCACCCTCAACACTGGAAACATGATGCCACTTTAACAAAGAGTTATGTCAAATAATAAAATGGAAAAATGAGCAAACAACTAAAAAAATTCTGACTATAGAAATTAACAATGGTGACAAGGAAGAGTAAAACTCACACCCAGAAGAAGAAAATAAAGTCAAAGCTCCAATATATAAAGCCTACAAGAAGAATATGAATTGTTCTCAAACCACAAGACAGCTCAAAAAGAATTTTGAAATCAAGTAAGAGAAATAGAGGAATAATTGGGAAGAAAAATGAGTGATGCAAGAAAATTATGAACAAGGAATCAACAGCTTCAGAAAGGAGACAAAAAATACTGAAAAAAAAATAACACCTTAAAAAATAGACTAGGCCAAATGGGAAAAGAAGTAAAGTAAATCAATATGGAGAAAAATGCTGTGAAAAGCAGAATTGGCCAAATAGAAGGAAAAGAGGCATAAAAATTCACAGAAGAAAAAAAATTCCATAAAAAATAGAATTGGCCAAAGGGAAAAAAATTGTACAAAAGCTCACTGAAAAGAATAATTCTTTAAAAATTAGTATTAATTTTAAAAAAGAGGCTAGATATCATCTCTGAAAAAATTAACAAGGAAAACTGCCCTGCTATTCTTGACCCAGAGTATAAAATAAAAAAAATGAAAGAATTCACTGATCATCTCCATCAGAGATTCCAAAATTAACAGTCTTAAGAATATTATAACCAAATTCCAGAACCCTCAGGTCAAGGAGAAAATATTGTAAGGAATCAGAAAAACAAACAAACAAACAATTCAAGAATTGTGAAGTCACAGTCAAGATAACACAAAATTTAGCAGCTTCTAGATTAAAGATTTGAGGAATTGGAAAATGATATGGTTAGGATGAAGAATTATCTAACCAGCAAAATTGAGTAAAATCCTTTAGGGAAAAAAAAGTCAATGAAATAGAGGAATTTCAAGCATTTTTGATGAAAAAATCAGAGCTGAATGGAACAGCTGACTTTCAAATATAAGACTCAAGACAAAAATAAAAACATAAATAGGAAAGAGAACTTATAAGTGACTTAATAAGTTTAAATTGTTCACATTCCTACATAGGAAGATGATGATTGTAATTCATAGGAACTTTTTCATTATAAGGACTATTAAAAGGGATATATATAGACAAAGGGCAAAGATATAAGTTGAATATATAAAGGGATAATATCTAATAAAATGAAATTAAGAGTAAGAGGAAAGTAGTAAAAATAAGAGAAAGGGAGAAGTTTATAAAAATAAGTCATTCTTCAATTGATAAGCAAGTAAAAGAAATGAATAGTTTTTAAATGAAGTAATCAAAGCTATCTGTTACCATATGAAAAAATATCCTAAATCACCATTGATTAGAGAAATTCAAATTGAAAACAAGTCTGATACTACTTCATACCTATTATACTGGCTAATAAAACAGAAGGAAAATGACAAGATTGGAGGGGATGTGGAAAAAATGAGTCAATAATGCATTGTTAATGAAGTTTGAACTGATTCAACCTTTCTTTAGAGACATTTTTTAAGTATGCCCAAAGGGATTACAAAACCATCCATACCTTTTGATCTATCAATACCATTAAAATAAGAAAATAGGCAGAGAATACCCCTTTTTATCTAGTCAAAAAAAAAAAAAATCTGGGAGAGGAAGACCCTCAGGATTTCTGGCCAAAACTTAAAACAGTTGCTATTTACATTTATTCTGAACTAATCAGTGCCCAAACAATGAACAAGCAGGGATTGACCTGGGAACTCTTATTGGCCATCAATGAAAGCCAGTGGTTTGAGTTTAAGATACATTTCTTTTTTTTTTAACAAAATTATTTTTATTTTTTTTATTATAGCTTTTTATTTACAAGATATATGCATGGGTAATTTTTCAGCATTGACCCTTGCAAAACCCACTTTTTCAACTTTTCCCCTCCTTCCCCCCACCCCCTTCCCTAGATTGCAGGCAGATCCATACATGTTAAATATGTTAAAGTATATGTTAAATACAATATATGTATACATATTAAAATACATTTCTTAAGAAAGAAATCCTCAGTCAAATTGAGAGCTATTAAAGACCTTACTTTAAAAAGGCCAAGACCTCTCATTGTACTCAGGGACATCTCCAGTCATCTTGATATTTATTTTTCCATTTGACTCAGATGATCCTTCAGGAGAAGTTGTGGCTGATGACTTTTTCACTTAAATTTAATATATTTTCCTCACCTCCCTGATGTCATGGTATATTTTAATAATGAAGGACAAGCAGCAACAACAACAACTTCTACTAGCTCTGTATCTCCTCCTCCCCCCGCCCCAAAATTTTAAAAAACAGGAAAGGTTCTATTTGTAAAAAATATTTTAGCAGCTCTTTTCTGATAGAAAAGAATTGGAAATTGAAAGTATGCCTATCAATTGGGAAATGGCTAAACAAATTGTGAAATATGATTATGATAAAATATTATTGTGTTATTAAAAATGATTAGTGAAATGCTCTTAGAAAAACCTGGAATGACTTCCATGAGCTGATGGAAAGTGAAATGTACTATTTACAAAGGAACAATAATATTATAAGATCAGCTATAAATGACTTAGGTGATCTCAGCAATACAATGATCCAAGAAAACTCTGAAGGACTTATATGAAAAATTGCTACCCAGACACTGATAGTATCTGTACTCAGACAGAAGCATACTTAAAAAAAAATCCACAAATATTTATTTTTTGTGGTTGTTGAGGAATAGTTTTTTTTTTTGGTATTTTTTCTTTCACAATATGAATGCATGTATATTGCATGTATAAACTATATCACATTTCTTTCCTTCTCAATAAGGTAGGATGAGGAGGGTGGAAGGGAGTGAATCTCAAACTCAAAGTTTTAAAAATGAATCTAAAAATGTTTTTTTCATATAATTGGGAAAATGAAATGCTAAATAAAATGAAAAAAATGCCTAGGAGTACAAAATAGCACAACTCTGAATTCAATCCATTTTAGTAGTCTTAAGCTTATACCACACTTTGTAATTACATTAACTCTGGGACTTGAGTATCCAGAGAAAAAAGGTATATAGCAAAATAACTACATGAAACAGAAGGCAGAGTACTGAACAAGAATTAAATCTCACTTAGGTCTCACTTTGGCCCTCTGAAATAGAGAACAAAGGTATTTTATTACTATTTTACAAAGAGAAAACAGACTTAAAGAGAATAAGTAATTTGTTCTGTATGACAAATCTAGTGTCAGATAAAATTTTCTTTTTTTTTTTTTTATTTTTATTTAATAGCCTTTTATTTACAGGATATATACATGGGTAACTTTACAGCATTAACAATTGCCAAACCTCTTGTTCCAATTTTTCACCTCTTAACCCCCCCCACCCCCTCCCCTAGATGGCAGGATGACCAGTAGATGTTAAATATATTAAAATATAAATTAGATACACAATAAGTATACATGACCAAAACGTTATTTTGCTGTACAAAAAGAATCAGACTCTGAAATATTGTACAATTAGCTTGTGAAGGAAATCAAAAATGCAGGTGTGCATAAATATAGGGATTGGGAATTCAATGTAATGGTTTTTAGTCATCTCCCAGAGTTCTTTTTCTGGGCATAGCTAGTTCAGTTCATTACTGCTCCATTAGAAATGATTTGGTTGATCTCGTTGCTGAGGATGGCCTGATCCATCAGAACTGGTCATCATCTAGTATTGTTGTTGAAGTATATAATGATCTCCTGGTCCTGCTCATTTCACTCAGCATCAGTTCGTGTAAGTCTCTCCAGGCCTTTCTGAAATCATCCTGTTGGTCATTTCTTACAGAACAGTAATATTCCATAATTTTCATATACCACAATTTATTCAGCCATTCTCCAACTGATGGACATCCATTCAGTTTCCAGTTTCTAGCCACTACAAAAAGGGCTGCCACAAACATTCGTGCACATACAGGTCCCTTTCCCTTCTTTATAATCTCTTTGGGATATAATCCCAGTAGTAACACTGCTGGATCAAAGGGTATGCACAGTTTGATAACTTTTTGAGCATAGTTCCAAACTACTCTCCAAAATGGTTGGATTCGTTCACAACTCCACCAACAATGCATCAATGTCCCAGTTTTCCCGCATCCCCTCCAACAATCATCATTATTTTTTCCTGTCATCTTAGCCAATCTGACAGGTGTGTGTCAGATAAAATTTTCAACCTAGATCTTTCCTACTACATGAACAACAATTTATAGATTGAACTAAGTTTCTTCAAAAGCTCTCTATTCAATCTCTACATGCTATCTGGAAATAAAATTAGTTAAATTATAATAAACTGTGTTTTTAAGTGCCAAGTCATAATACTTGAAAGGTTTCTACAACACTAGTCATCTGGTGTTTTAAAAAGAACATTATTCAAATTGTCCTTCTACTTCTACTCACTTCATTGTTCCAAGGATACTTCAAAACTGTCTCTTTCCTTATTTTTTTCTACCATCCTAGTATTCCATTATATGCCACATTTTGTTCGGTACCATGACCAATCATAATTCTGAAGTACTGATCATGAAGAGCAATATACATCTCCTGAGAGCAAAGTGATGGACTCAAGATGCAGAACAAGACATGAATTTTGGTATAGTACTTGTAGAAATTTGCTTTACTTTGCTATGTATATAATTGACATTTTCTTTTCCTCTTGAAATTATGTTATATTAAATTTGTCTACTTATTTACAGAAAATCAAACTTATTTTTAAAAGATTATCAGTGAAAAGTGTTTTTGAAAAATCATCAGTGATTCCATTGCTTGTAGATAAGTTTGTAGATAAATGGGAAACAAAAGTAGGGGTGATATTCTTATTTTTGTTGTTTTTGTTTCATCATATACTAAGTTGATGAATATTATAATCAATAAGAAGTCCTTGAAGGTCCATCATTGGCTAGAATCTTTAAAATTGGTTTTGGATACTAATATTAACAAACAAAATTTTCTAAGTAATATCAGAGAACTGCTACAGGAGTATGGGTGAGAAGAGAGTGACAGAAAAGAAATATATATATATATGTATATGTATATTATTAGTCTGGAATGTCTGCCAGCTTTTTTTCTGTCATTCTGTTTGAATTTAGTGGATGAAAGTTTTGACTATTCCGTAAAAGTGCTTAATCTTTTCATTGCATAGGAAAGTCACTGTAACAGATAGAAGAAAAGAGGGTGATATCCTTGAGAAAAGCTAGTAACAACAGATGGTAACTAAGCATTCTAATAACAATGAGACCAGAAATGTTGAATACAGTGTCTAGTTGAGACAAAATGACATGGAAGCAACCTGGTAGCCAGCAAATATTAGAAATGAAATACCTAACAGAGATAGTACTCTATGCAGTAGAGAACAATACAATGACGTCAGGAGAAACTTAGTGTCTCTGAAACATCATAAATTTGAAATTTTCAGTTAATGAATGTACTTCTCCATACATGCCCTTTCACTTGAAAACTCAATTTACATGCCTTGGCTACATGTGTTTGTCTAATATTTGTGTACCTTCTTGTGTTTCTCTGTGTATATATGACACTCTGTTATGTGTATATTCTAATATGTATCTTATTCCAGTCATGGTATGGTAACTTTTTTATTTATTAGTTGATCAAACTTTAATTACATGATTTTATATGATTTTGCAAACAAAACCAATGCAATTAACATTAGGAAAGAAACAGATGAATTTTCTTGGGAGAGAAAAATCAGAACAAAAGACAAAAATTATGGGAGAGGAAAAACAAAGAAACAAACAAAAAAAGAAGTGGATATAGCATGTATTGATTTACGTTTAATTGCCATAGTTCTTTTTCTGGATGAAGATGGTATTTTCTATCCAAAGACTTTTGGGATTGCCTTGGATCACTGAACCACTGAGAAGAACCAATTCTTTCATAGTAGAACATCACGCATTCTTGCTGTTATTGTGTATAATGTCTTCCTAGTTATGCTTGTTTTATACAGATGTCAATCTTTCCAGGCCTTTCTATAATCAACTTGTTCATCATTTTATATAGAACAATAGAATTCCAATACCCTAATATACCATCCTTGTTCAGTCATTCCCCAATTGATGGATATCTATTCATTTTCCAGTTCTTTGCTACCACAAAAAGAGCTACTACAAACATTTTTGCACATTTGGGTCCTTTTCCCTCCTTTATGATTTCCTTAAGATACAGACCCATATGACACTTCTGGGTCAAACAGGATGCGTGATTTTATAGTCCTCTGGGCAAAGATCCAAATTGATCTCCAGAATGATTGGATGGATCATTTCACAACTCCAAAAGCAATGCATTAGTGTCCCAGTTTTCCCACATCCTCTCCAACATTTATCATTATCTTTTCTGGTCAATATAATCAATCTGAGAGATATATAGTAGTACCTCAGAGGTGTCTTAATTGCATTTCTCTAATCAACAGGGATTTAAAGCATTTTTTCATATGACCATAGATGGCTTTAATTTTGTCACTGGAAATGGCCTGTTCATAACCTTTGAGTAACCTTTGACCCTTTATCAATTGGGAAATGACTTGTAGTCTTATATATTTGACACATTTATATATTTTAGAAATGAAATCTTTATCAGAAACAAAATGTAAAAAAAAAAATTGCCAGCTTTGTACTTCCTTTTTAATCTTGTCTCTTTTGATTTTGGTTGTGTAAAATCTTTTTATTTTTAATGTAATCAAAGTTGTCCATTTTACCTTTCATAACATTCTCTATTCCTTCTTTAGTCATAAATCCCTCCTTTCTCTAAAGATCTGATAGGTAACATGGTATGGTAACTTAATAGAAAAGTATACCCCTTCTAGGGATATTTCTTATTATTTATATCACTTGCTCAAGTAATTTAATTAACAAATTAATCTCTGCATGACACTGTTTAATTTATAAATCTTTGATCACAACTTCTATGTCCTCTCAGTTTGCCTGGTGAAAGAAAATACATTAATGGATACTAATAAACTATGATTTTAGTAGATGCTAACTCACTCCCAAAATAGTCCTTAGTAGAGTTTTCAAGTGGTTGCATTGTATAAATGAATGAATAAACCACAAAGTTATATATGTATATATGTGCACACAATGTGTATATGTATATTATCTGGATCAAGACCTCAAAGGTCAACTCTCTTTCCCTAAAGGAAATTACCTTCAACCAAATCAGCATCTTCTTGCAATTCTTTTAGAGAGTATTTTTGGTGGCATTGAGATCAAGAGTCTTGCTAAAGACATTATTATTCATCCTTCATTTTCAAAGAGGACCAAAGGTTTGACTCATTATTATTATTATTATTATTATATTCTATATTATTTTTATTTTATATGTTCATATATATGTATATATATGAGATAATATATTTTTAGATTTAATCAAGACAGAGTTGCACAAATTCATCAACTTCACTTTCTCTTCCACAGTCATCAAAATCCAATGGCAACGCACAAACCAAGATGGCTGACAATATTACACAAAGCTCTAAGCCCTCTACTTAGCCTCTTCAGTAGCCTTCATGACCATTCAAGCAATTTCTTATCATCTACCTTTTCGAACCGGGGGGAGTCTTCACATGCTAACTCACTGGTGGATTTAAGGCCTATTAGTTACCATCAGCCTGATTAAATCAGGCTTAGGCCTTAGGCCAACCCTTAGGCCAACATGGTTTTGCTAAAGTATGGCTACTGTGCATGCTATACCTTCTTGGAGCCACAGATGAAAGTTAGGTAACAACTAGACACCAAAAGTGAATGATCATCCTAGAAAAGAGATCAGCAGTCCCTCCCACCCTAATTGCTAGTAGTCCTTGAACATCTCACATATCTAAAGCTGATGTGGTAGTATGTATAAGAGGAAGACTTAACTCTAACTCCATACCAAGATTGGATCTTTATCTGCTCTACCTCACAACTTCACATACTAATATGTTTGTTGAATAAACAAATGATTGGATTAGTATTAATACTGCTATATAGAAAATCTGTTTATCTGGACAAAATGTATTTAGGTTATTGAAGGGAGAAAATGTATATATTTAACATGTCAGTGATGTACTATTGAAATTTCTGGGTAATAATTGGAAAAAAGTACAATAAAATGAATGTTGTATTTCTAAAGACACATATGCTGTACCTGCACTGAACATAGGAGTTTAATCAAATGCAGTGTTGGAAGTCTAAAATGAAATGTACAGGAGGCATTGTACAGAGGGAGTAAATCAAAATACCCACGAGCCAGCTGCTTCCTGCCTGTACAATTTCATGTGAAGTACTAGTTAGACTTATCTATACTCACAGATAGTATTCAGTCATAATATTAAGCATAAATTATTTAAAATTTCTTCGCTAGGGAAAAAAATGGAAAAGAAAAAAAAAAAAAAAAAAAAAAAAAAACTGGTGCAAAAGCAACATCTTGCTGCCAGGCCTGTTCTGGGAAGTGAAGAGTGGGCAACGGCTATATATTTTTAACTTTGTGTAGTAGTTATTAAAAAGCATGAAAGTAGTGTGCAGCATGAAGTTTTGTTCAGTGTTTGAGGAAATCACAGTTGTAAATATCAGGATCTGATATACAATCCAGGGTTTAAAAAGACTTGAAAGATTACCTTATCCAACTCCTCATTTAAAAAAAAAAGAAAATTAAGGCTAGGAGAAAAGTCTTTTAGCTAAAATCATT
This sequence comes from Sarcophilus harrisii, assembly GCF_902635505.1. Lineage (NCBI taxonomy): Eukaryota > Metazoa > Chordata > Mammalia > Dasyuromorphia > Dasyuridae > Sarcophilus > Sarcophilus harrisii. The sequence continues at coordinate 192,176,506 of NC_045427.1, forward strand.
CAATGCTGAGTAGCCCAGTGAAGTCAAATACATTTTTTTAAAAAATACTTTAAGCTCCTATTATGTGGCACACACTGGGCTGAGCACAAAAGGTACAAAGAAAGATTTAAAACAAAACATTACTTTTCCTGAAGGATCTCACAATCTAATATGAAAGACAACTTGAAAATAACTTGATTACTCATCCAAACATCTTCATTACATCCCCCCAAAATTCTAAAACTAGGAAGATCACTTCAGTGCTAGAAATCCTACAATGCTTTTTCTTTTCTTTCTTTTTTCTTTCTTTTTTTTTTTTTTAAATTCAAACTTTCAAAGTACCTTCACCCTTTCACTCTGACTGCATAGCTCCTTCCAGAATCTTAATTTAGAGAGAATGCCCTGGTCAGCCATCTCTTCTTTTCTTACCAATCTTCAAATCAAATTCCTCAGTCATGCCTCCTAGCATTTCACCCCCACTTTTAGCTTCCTTTTTTTGTCTTTTCCTCCATTAAATATAAGCTCCTTGAGGGGATGAACTTCTTTTTGTTTGTATTTGCTTGTTGACTGAGTTACTGTACATACATACATATATGTATGCTATCTCTCTCATATATATGCAAATAATATAATAACATAATATTATATCATCATATTATAATATTAATATATAATAATATTATATATATATAATTTCTCATCTATGTATATAGGATATCTATATAGGAGGTATTTAACTTAAAGCCCTTTTTGCAATATAACTTTCATCATCAGGCAAGGATGCTTTGTTTCCTTATACTTTCTAAGGAAAGTCCCAAAAAGTAAAAGGAACTGTAAATTGTGTTTGAATGGAGTTATAAAAGAGTCCTAGCACTTAAATATTAAATAACAGATAATTTGAAATGGGACAAATTTGTAAATATTTTAAAATTCCAAATATTTCTTGACTTTTTGTGTGTGTGAGTGGATATATGCTAAAATCATGAGATTTGGGCTGTGTTAACTATTTTCTAAAATTGAAACTTCATTATTTATTGCCTAATTTTGGTCTCTTCCTTTCCTTCTCAATCCTATTTGCCAAATAATAGGAAGTCAACTGACTATAGGATGCTTATAGGAGTACAGGAGACTCTTACTCTAGATATCCAAATCTAACAAATACTTATTGATCTATAAAAGGAAATAGAACATTTATTTGTGGGAAATGAAGGCTTAGAGTCACTTTAGCATTTTTCTTAAATCTATGAAACCTTTTTAGTAAATTTATTAGGGAGATAGTTGCATAGTGTAGAGAGCTAGACCAGGAGTCCATAAGATCCTATTTCAAATATGACAATTGAGTAGTTCTGGGCAAATCAATCTCTATTTTACTCAGTTTCTTTATCTGTAAGTGAAGATAATAATAATGGCACCTACTGCTCAGCATTATCTTAGGGATAAAATGAGGAAAATATTTGTAAAGTGCTTTTAAAACTGTAATACATTATAAAGTGTTATGCTACTTGAGCTCAAATGTGTTCTCACACCCTTGGCATTTACTAGTTGTATAACTAGGCAAGTCATTTAACTCTGATTGCCTCACAAAACAAACACAAATTATATAACTGTTGTTATTATTATTGATCCTTGTCCCTTATCTCGGTTTAAAATATTCCCTACCTCCTCAAATGTTTCTAGATACTATTGTCTGAATCTCTCTTTTGGGCAAATATCACATTTGGACTTATATTCATCTGTACAATTCTTTATCTGATTCCTACTCCAAGTAGACTATATAAACTTCTGCTGTCAATGAAAGTATCACTTTTATTTTTTTTTCTATCCTCTGTATGAAATATTGTGTTGCACACTAAGAATTTAATGAATGCTTTTATGTAACCAGGCTTGAGCCATATCCATTGAAGAAAAGGATTCAAGAAATTTGTGGTAATTTAACCACATTGCTAGCCACAGTACATTGATTTAACTTCTCACATTTCAGGGTTCGCCATATAGTGCCAATGAATGTGGACTAATGAGAGCTTGTGAGAAAGAGAAATCCTTGCTGCTAAGGATGAGGGGAGAAAATAACCTGCACAATGGAGGTCTCATGGAATCATAACTGAAGCTCTAAAGAGAACGAGACAGACAGATAAGAGAGACCCAGAGAGACAGAAACAGAAAGAGAGAGACAAAGAGAGAAAAAAAGGGAGGGAGAGGGGAGACAGTCAGAGGAAGAGAGGGAAAGAGAGACAGAGGCAGAGAAAGAGAGAGAGAAAAAGAGAGAGAGAGACAGAGAGGGAGAAAGAGAAAAAGAGAGAGAGAGAGAGAGAGAGAGAGAGAGAGAGAGAGAGAGAGACAGACACAGAGAGAGAGAGTTCAATCTCTAAAAGGAAAGAAGACTCAGATGTCATTCTTCTTTGACAAGTCTCCCTTATCAGGATCAAGGATTTGCAAAGCCTAAATTCCATACCAATTATGTCCAGCAGTCCATTCAACAAAAAATTTTGACAGTTCACATCTTATAGTGTGGGAAGAGGGGGAAGGGAGAGAGAAAGGCAGACCTACCACAGCTAGTGGACATGTAGATGACAATTACCTCTCAAATGTCAATTTCAATTAAAAAGCATTTTACCAAGTTCTCATAGATTTCCACATGCTTATTGCTATAAATATTTGTCTGAAGCCAAAACAATTAGGAAAGAATAAAATGAAAAAGAAAATAAAACAAATAACAAGAAAGACATAGAAAGAAAAAAGATTTTTTAAAAGATTCTTCTCTCAACAAGTATAGTCCACCTTAGCTTCCAGAAAAGAGAGGTGTGTTCCCCTGAAAAGGATTTGTGATCTAGCATCGACTTGGAATCACCCTCTCACCTCCAACCAAACTGCATATTGCTGTCATTATGTTCAATATACTTAATGAATGCATGAATAAGTGGATGGTTAGATGAATGGATAATACTAGTACAGCTGACACTTATATATTACTTGAAGATTTGAAAAGTTCTTTAACACACATTATTTCATTTTATCTTCATAAATATTCTTTGAAGTATATAATAATAATAATTATTATTATTTTACACATGAACTTAATGATTAGACTAAAGTCCCTCAATTAGCAAGTGCCAGGGTCATGAGTCCATGACAACCACTATCCACAACAACACAGAAGAAAGAGATGACAGAAGAATTCAATTTAATCTGACTTACTTTAGAAAAGAGAACAAGTACTAATGGATGAATAGTAAAATGTGACAGATTTTGGCTTTAAAAACAAGCAAAAAATCCTCAAACAGAGCTTCCTGAAAAATGATATGTATACGAAGTAGGTATGTACCTAGTTATTTACACATTGTCTCTCATTAGAATGAATACTCCTTGAGGGACTATCCCTATCTTGAGAGGCAGACTTTTTTTTTTCTTTTTTTTATTTCCAATCCATAGCAAAGTTCCTGAGGCAAATAAATGCTTGCTGACAGACTGATTAACTAACTGACTGAGATATTTAGAGACTTAGATAATATATTAAAAATTGCTTCTTTGGAGAAGGGCTAGACTATATCCCTTCCATTTCCATAAATCTGTGATTCATAGTCTTAAATAATTTGAGAGACAAAAATAAAAGATTTTTTCCAGTCCTTAAGGTGACGATTAATAGGTAAAATATCTATCTATAATTCATCATATGTATGTCTCTCTGTGTATATGTATTTGTAATTATCATAAGCTATTCAAAAACTGTTAAATGTCTTCAGAGTAGGGAAAGATCAGCTCTAGATGGGGGTGGTACCTAGAAAGATCAGGGAAAGCTTTAGATAAGAAGCTTTCTTTGAGTTGTATTTTAGAGAATGGGTATATTTTCTATAGGAAGAAAAAAAAAAGATGCAGAAGGCATTGTAAGTTTAGGTAACATTGTAAACAAAAGCATATACATGAGAAAGCATGGATTGTATTAGAGAATATAATTCTTTTGAACTGTATCTTAGTGTACTTCATAGAGAAAGAAATAGTTTGGGATAGGCCTGGAATTGTAAACTGGAACCAGATTGTGGAGGTACTTCAAAACTTTTATTTGGTGAAAACAGGGAACTTCTGAAGATTTTTGAATACTAAAATGACATGCTTAGCTCTATGTATGTAAATTGAGATAATACTATATTTTAGAGACAAACAGAAAAATAATCATTAGAATTCTAGACTTGGAGGAGGGAAATTCAAGAGGCAATGAGTGTTGAAAAGAAATTTGAAGGAAAAGGAGAGGGAAAAGAATTTTGATGAGGATTATAACAATAATATAACAACTGTGATAATTCAGAAAAGGCTATGACTTGACAAGAAAAGTAAGATCTATCTGATTCAGTGATGTGGACAAAATGACCTTGTTCACAGTAGGAGTTGAAGTATTTACAATCAAACCATAGAAAGAATATTGAACAGGATGTCAGCAGAAGCCAAGTTACATCCCTAACTCAGTATGTAACTTTATAATAATTATTTAATCCTTTTTCACTTTTCTGATCTGTCACATGAGGATCATATTGGTTCCTATATATATTACAGTATTACTAAGAGGATAAAATGAGAAAATTGACAAAAATCCCATTAAAGACAGTAAAAAAGCATTCTCTCTCTCTCTCTCTATATATATATACATATATATGTATATATATATATATATATATATATATACATATATATTTAAGAAATAGTACTATTATGCAACCATAACAACCAACTTAACCTCTATGAGTCTCAGTTTCCTATTGTGTAAAATGTGAATATGGAGATACATGTCACCAGGTTATTGTGAAAACCAAATGAAATCTTTTTTAAAAAATCCTTCATATAACTTAAGGAACAATTGGAAATCATTAGATGTTATTAAGTGTCATTTTCTAGTCATTGGAAAAAAAATTGAAATCATTCTATAGATGCAGAGAAGAGAGAGATTACATAATCTCTCTGATGCTGATATAGAATAAATTGGTAGATAAAGAGATTGGAGAAGACTTAAAAAAAAAAAAGGACAAATCTGGTTATTCTAAAATAACTATTGATATTAGAGAACAAAATAAACTGAAACAGACTATTATAGAAATAGAAGGTAATTATTTTCTAGGTATCGTCTGAATAGAGTAGTTTGTTCCATGACTGTGTTGAGTGCTCATTGTTACATTTTCGGCATTGAAGAGAACTCCAATGTAAGAAAAATAGGAAGCTAAGGAGCCATTCAAGAAACTTGCAATATTTGGTCTGGAAAAATATTTGATATTTTTGATTGGTGCCCCCAAGTATCTGAAGCATTGTCAGCTGGATTTAAACATTCTGTTTAACCTCAGAGGACAATAATAAGAATGATTAATAGGATTCTTAAAGTTATCTTGGGCTTTGCAATAAATAGAGCTGACCCAGAGTGAAATAGATTTCCAAGTGATTTAATGGATTTCTTTGCCCTGGGTGATTTCAGGTGGAGACTGGATTGCTAATTATTGGCCATGCAAGAAAGAGACTTAGTTGTCAGCTGTGACTTTGGGTAAGGTATTCTGAGGGCCCCTTTGTGAGTCAGATACTGTTTATAAAAGTCTTAAATGTATCCTAAACCTCAACCATCCTACTCCAAGAAAGATCAGTATTTTTCTTAAAAATCATGCTCTAGTCTTGATTAAAGCAAGATATTAATAGCTGACTATGTGTAGTAGTTGAGAGAGATTGTGACATAAGGAAAAAAAAAAGTTAACATCAGATTCCTTAAAGGCATGGATTCAAGGCCTATCTCTGATATATATTATGTGTCTCTGGCTAAGTAACCTAAACTCCATGTTCTAGGCAACTTTCTAAGACTATTAGTGTCAGAAAGGTACAGATTTCTATTAGTAGAGGGTGTCCCTAACTCATAACTGCTCTAGTAGCATATATAAATCACAGTTTTAGTCTCTATCCCTTTGAATATTAACTACTGATAATTAGACTACTTTTACTAACATTTAAATTGAGGTTAATCTCACCTATATACATATATACACATAATATACATATACATATGAGAGGCAATATAGAGTAGTAGAAAGACCCTTGAATTAGATCAAGGTACCCGAATTTTAATTTAATTCTACCATTTACCACCCATGCAGCTGCAAGTAAATTAGCTCACCTCCTCAGCTCTGGCTACAGACTTTCTTGGCTTCCTTCAAGTCCTAACTACAATCCTATCTTTTACAGGAAACTTTTTCCCCATCCCAATTAATACTAGCATTTTCCCTTTGTTGATTATTTTATATTTATCCTGTATGTACTTGACTTTGTATGTATTGGTTTGCATGTTATCTCCCCCATTCGAGTGTAAGCTCCATGAGGTCAGGGACTATGGGATACAAATATCCCCTGCCATTAGCAGAGTGTTTGGGATAGAGTACACACTTAATAAATGCTTCTTGATTAATTGATTGATTGATTGACTTCTTTATGTCTCAGAAATTTCATCTGAAAAAGAATCATAATATCTTAAAAACCTGTTTTTGAAAAATTACAATACAAACTAAAGAGTTCTTGATCAATGCAAATAATTACTAGTAATAGAGGTACCTACATAATATAAAATCCTATCCAGTTCAAGTCCCACTTTGATTATAAACTCTTCTTTAACCACCCCAAAGCCCAATGACCTTCTCTACTTCTGTATATTAATTTCCTGTAATTATAATTTTTTATTATAGCTTTTTATTGATAGAAGATATGCATGGGTAATTTTTCAACATTGACACTGCAAACACTTCTGATTCAGATTTTCTCTTCCTTCCTTCCACCTCCTCCCCTGGATTTCAGGCAATCTCATACATGTTAAAGTATATCTTAAATACAATATACATGTACTTATTTATACAGTTCTCTTGTTGCACAAGAAAAATTGGATTTAGAAAGGTAAAAATAACCTGGGAAGAAAAACAAAAATGCAAGCAAACAATAACAGAAAGAGTGTAAATGCTATGTTGTGGTCCACATTAATTTCCCAGTGTTCGTTCTCTGGGTGTGGCTGGTTCTGTTCATCACTGATCAATTGGAATTGAATTGGATCCTCTCATTGCTGAAGATAGCCATTTCCATCAGAATTGATCCTCATATAACATTGTTATTGAAGTGTATAATGATTTCCTGGTTCTGCTTCACTTAGCATCAGTTTATGTAAGTCTCTCTAAGACTCTCTGTATTCATCCTGCTGGTCATTTCTTACAGAACAATAATATTCCATAACATTCATATGCCATAATTTACTCAGCCATTCTCCAACTGATGAATATCCATTCCATTTCCAGTTTCTAACCACTATACAAAGGGCTGCCACAAACATTCTTACACATACAGATCCCTTTCCATTCTTTAATATCTCTTTGTGATATAAGCCAGTAGTGACACTTCTGGATCAAATGGTATGCACAGTTTGATAACATTTTGAGTATAGTTCCAAATTTCTCTCCAGAATGATTGGATCCATTCACAACTCCACCAACAATGCATCAGTCTCCCAGTTTTCTGCATCCCCTCCAACATTTATCATTATTTTTTCCTGTCATCTTAGCCAAACTGAGAGGTATGTAGTGGTATTTCAGAGTTGTCTTAATTTGCCTTTCTCTGATCAATAATGATTTGGAACACCTTTTCATATGGGTAGAAATAGTTTCAATTTTATCATCTGAAAATTACTTGTTCATATCCTTTGACCATTTATCAATTGGAGAATGGCTTGATTTCTTATAAATTAGTCAATTCTCTCTATATTTTGGAAATGAGGCCTTTATCAGAACCTATAACTATAAAAATGTTTTCCCAGTTTATTGCTTCCCTTCTAATCCTGTCTACTTTAGTTTTGTTTGTACAAAAGCTTTTTAACTTGATATATCAAAATTTTCTATTTTGTGATCAATGACCTCTAGTTCTTCTTTGGTCACAAATTCCTTCCTTCTCCACAGGTTTGAGAGATAAACAATCCTATGTTCTTCTAATTTATTTATAATCTCTTTCCTTATGCCTAAATTATGAACCGTTTCGATGTTATCTTGATGTACGGTGTTAAGTATGGGTCAATGTCTAGTTTCTGCCATACTAATTTCCAATTATCCCTATAATTTGATTTTTAAAAAGCTGGTATTGATTTATAAAATACATTCTACACAAGTCAGTATATGCTAAATGACTCAGGAATGTTTATCTTATTTGTCTAAATAGGCTTCTAGGAAGTAAAGCTAGTGTCTTGTTCTTATTTGTGATAATCATCATCATCTTTTTATATGTGGAATTTTGCAAAATTCTTTCCCCACAATAACTTGACTGAATAAGATTTGGACAAATGTTATAATCTCCATTTTTGGGGTAAGGAATCTGAAACTCAAAAATTGAAAGAGCATTAGCTAAGGGCACACTATTATTATATGTTGGGGCCAAAATTTTTGAACCTTGGTCTCCTGGGTTTATTGCATTAACTTATATTGCCTCCTTTTTGTACTTTTCGCTTAATCCTAGAAACACCCTGTTCCCTATAGTGTTTAGCAAATGTTTGTGGAATGTACATATGTATGAATCAGTGAATGAATGACTGAATTACTAAATGACATCAATTAGCTAGAGATGTGTCCAGAAAGGAAAAAAAGAGAGACAACGGAATTCTCACATCCCCAGCCTGAAGACTATTATTCTGTGTTGGGATGGAGACAGTTATAAATTTTTTTTGGTTAACTTTCCACCAAATTTAAAAATGTACTTTGGGAAACTAGAACATTGATTCTTTAAAGAAAAAAGAAAAAGAAAAAGAAAACTTTTCTTTTCCTCAAGCATCTTCCTGAAACAGCCAGCCAGAAGAGACACATCCCCCTACACAAAACCCACACAAGAATATCAAAATCTGTTTGATAATGAATTCAAATTTTTAAAATCCATACGCTAAAATCATTTTTTAAATTAAACTGCTTTCTCTCCACTTTTTTCAGCATCATGGACATAATGTTGCTTATTGCAACTCAGAAACAAATCAAAATAGATGACAGGATTTTGCAGATAAACAGAAATATCAAGACATGTACAGGATAAAAATACTCTTTATGTCTTCCTTTAAAATTCGCTTTTTGTGTCCTCACTGTGACCTGTAGCACCTCATCCTATACTCTAATGATGTGCCTAAGCATATTTCCACCTATTTTAAAATGAAATCATTTTCTTTATGGAAAAATCTAAATAAACAATTATTTTTTGTCTTCAAGCTAAATTAAGTGTATATATTGAAAAACAGGAAGAAATACAAGCAGAATAGAACTAGAAAGTTAAAAAATATGGATGAAATTAACTCAGTTGCAATATAATTCCTGCAAGGCTATATTACAGTGTGAGTGGGACCCAACAAGTTTATCAAGATTAATGTTATTAAAATGAGTGCCAAAGGAAATAATAATGATTAGCCCCCTTTTCCTGGAATATTCCCCCATAATTGCATAGTTGGATTAAACGGTTCACCTTCTGCATCACATGCACATTAACATTTTGTAATTAAAATATATCAATTTTGTGGAAGTATACTGAATATCACTGCCTTTTTCCTTCTTTGTGAGCTTCAAGTCTTATTCTTCAAGCTTTTAGTGCACTAACTTATGTTTTCAAATGAAAAATCGAGTCATGCTAAAAACCATTACATTGAATTCCCAATCCCTATATTTATGCACATATGCATTTTTGATTTCCTTCACAAGCTAATTGTACAATAATTCAGAGTCTGATTCTTTTTGTACAGCAAAATAATGTTTTGGTCATGTATACTTATTGTGTATCTAAGTTGTATTTTAATATATTTAACATCTACTGGTCATCCTGCCATTTAGGGGAGGGGGTGGGGTGGGGGGTAAGAGGTGAAAAATTGGAACAAGAGGTTTGGCAATTGTTAATGCTGTAAAATTACCCATGTATATATCCTGTAAATAAAAGGCTATTAAATAAAAAAAAAAATGAAAAATCGAGTCATGATCTGACTAAGCCTGAATAAGCCTGTAGGAATATTTGTTTCAATTTTATTTCTGTACTGACTAGGATGAAAAGTGCTCAGTAATTTTGTTTTGAAGGCCAGAGTCACATTGATGCATCATTTTTAGTTGGTTAAATTAGGGACTTTTATGGGTTAGAATCATTTTTTTTTTAACCATTCAGGCTCTTCGGAATTTATGTTACATGAGTGGGAAAGTGATCAATTAATTAATGTCCAAATTACCTTTTCTAGTACTATTCTAATAACTTGTTGAGTTGGAACTGACAGTGAATTTTCCAAGGTCATTCAAAGTCACCAAGGTCTAACAATTACTGGGCTAAAGTAGCTTTAATTGTGATCTATTGTAACATTTTGTACCAATACACTGTCATATTAGTAGGGGTTTACTATCAAACAAGTTGGCCATATTTTTTAATTACAATAATTCATAAAGGCCATTAATTGGGCTATGGCTCAGTAGAGAAGACAACCATATTCTTAAAATCCCAACTATAGGGATGATAAATTTAGAATTAGAAGGAATTTAGAATTGATCTAGTTTAATCCTATCATTTTATAGATGAAGCAACTGAGTCATTCTAGAAAGGAGAATTTATCCAGCATCATACAAGTAATAGGTAGAGTAAAAATTTGAATCCAGATCCTCAAAATCCAAATCCAGCATTCTTTTCACTTCCCTTTAATCAATCAAGTGATTCGCAATAGTAAGAGGTAACAATTATATAATATGCAGCGCTTTTAAGCAGCAAGGTACCCTAGGAGAGAGAGAGAGAGAGGAGATATGACAGATAGATCAGGAAAATATCATCACCTAGATTATCATATCCTATTATGACTTGATGGAAAAAACCAACCCTCAAATTCTAAGAGAAATAGGAATTCTGGTTATCCTGGACTATTTATTTTTGCTTCTACCCCAATCACTATTGCCATCATGTAAGAGAACAACTTACATGGAGAAGGGGTCTGTGATCCCTACTGTCACCATCATTACATTGCCTATTAATTGCCCCAGATTGTAGCCATTATCCAGGGAAACATCATTTTTGGAGATATGTGGTATGAATTGTTTTGGCAGGTGCTGAAGTCCTGGCTTCTTCAAAAGTCATTGTACTATGAAGACTGGGGAAATATACCTTGCCACCCTTGTCTATAATTCTAGTAAATGGTTCAGTATTAAAAATATATATAGTTTTATTAATGGAAATGATATCAAAGTAGTTGCATATTTATATATCTATCTATTTCTCTATCTATCTATAGTCTCTTAGAAATAGAATGAGAGCTCTTTAAAGAACAGGTTCTATGTTGCTTTTTTTTTTGGATTCTCAGCATTTGTCTCAGTTCTCACTTAGTAAGTATTTAGGAATTTTTAAAATTCATTCTTTGACATTATTAACAATACTACAGTGAACTAATATGTACACAAGTATTATTAATACTTATATTTTTCAGATAAGGAAACTAAGGTGCAGAAACTTGATCATTATCATACAGCTAGTAAATTTCAGAGCCAGGATTTTAATCCAATTCTCCTGATTCCAGCTCTTGTGTTACTGTGTTACCTATGCAATGTCTTTTGAATGTATTAAGAGGCCAGAGGTCATCTGGAACATCATCTTGCATTCAGCCAGACTTATACTTGGTCATCCAATGAATAACAACATTTCATCCTATAATAATACTCAGGAATGTAGAAAAGGCCACATAAGGTTTTTGTTGTATTTATGAGTCTATACACAATAAATGATTTTAAGTGGCAGCCATCATGAGGATTAGAGTTGAAAGGAACTTTAAACTTAATCACCCTTACTCATTTTTATAGATGAGGAAACTGAGAGAGATCAAGAAGGAGGAAATAATTAGTGCAAGGTCACACAGGTACAGAACCAAGACTTAAGTCTAGCTCCTCTGACAACTACTTCAGTGCATTTCCATTCCACCATGCTGTTTTCTGAGAGCTCAGATGTAACCATTAAACTCATGACCTTTTTCCAAATCCTAGATATGCAGCTTGAGAACAAAGATCAACATGATTTTTCCATTAGAATGACTTCTAATGGAGAAACATATAAATTTTCATTTAAAACATTGCATGAAGTCAGAATCCCATACTGAATAAATAACTTGTTGGGGGTATGGTTACATATTGTAATCAGAACCAGAGTTTTGGAACATTTCTTTGGAAAAAATGGATATAGTCACTGATCAAGCTACATTAAACACAAACACAGAGAGACAGAGAGAGAAACAGAGAGAGAGAGAGGGAGGGAGGGAGGGAAGAAGCGAGGGAGAGAGAGAGAGAGAGAGAGAGAGAGAGAGAGAGAGAGAGAGAGAGAAGGAAGGAGGGAAAGAGAGAGAGAGAGAGAGAGAGAGAGAAACCAGATTAGAGGGCAACATGATTTAAAGAATAGTTTTTCAGTTATACTGGAACTATTATGACTTAAAGTGAGAAGCAATCTATGAAGTTTAGATAATATAATCTGAGAATTTGACAGAGGAAGAAACTGATGCCCCAAGGAGATTAAAAAAAAAAAAAAAAACTTCCCAAGTTTTCATGTCTAATCAAAAATCACAGCAATACTCGTAGCAATGATTCATTGCATTTTTTTCTTCTACCATTGTGCCTGAAATGTTGGCTCTCCACTGTGAATGAAGAACAAAAAAATAAACAGTTTCTGAGTGATTAATAATTTATTTATTAATTAGGCTAGCCAACAATCAAGTTGATGATCAGTAGTTTCTCTAAATAACCAAAGACATATCTATGGAGATGGTGACCTTATCATTGCAAAAAGGATTGCCCCTAACAAGTGAAAATCATCCCTGACTGGAAGCCATTTATTGAAGAAGTGGGCCAGGAGTCTCCCACTTCTGCTAAGAACATTACTTGATCAGGAGACTCCATCCACACTGGTTTTCTCCTTTATGAGTTGAGTCACCCTAAAATCTGAAGAAGAGATACAAAGACAAGGGCTCATTTTTAAGATTCTATTTATACTCTAAACAGAAGTTAGGCTTCCTACTTAGGTGGGGTCCTTCCCAAGATTAAAGAATATATTCCTTGAGGGCTAGGAAAATCCCATCAATTAGTCATGTCTATTTTATGGAAATGCTAGTTTTATTCTATAAATTAAAAAAAAAAAATTAAAATTAAAATATCGCAACTGACTTGCTAGAAGAGCTAGGCCATAAATAAATAAATAAATAAATAAAAGAGAAAAGCCTGGATGTCAAATTGATAAATGGTAAAAATAATTTTGCATACTACCTTACTTGTTATGTTATACTGAATCAATTACTTCATTTCTCTAAAACTCATTTCTTCCTTTACAAGGAAGAAATAGTACATCTTATAGGAAGTCCTTGATGATTTACTTAGTTGATAGTATTCTTTCTCTTCTCAAATTATCATGAATATAATCATTTATTTACATGGTGATATTAATCTGAAAATTTCACATACTATGTGTCCAACTCTGGGAAAGTCACTAACCTATAACTAAACATCAAATAAGATAATATTTGTAGTTAGCTCAATGCTTCACACAATGAATGCTTTTTTCCTTTCCCTTACTTCATTTCTTCTCACCTCCACATCTCTCTTATATTTTGTTTTGTCTTCATACTTTTAGTACCTAGAATAGTGCTTTGAAAATAAAATGTTCTGAATAATTCAAATGGATATAAGCTTTCTGCTTCAGTCCAATTATCTGATCATAACAAACATAACTTCAAAATTCCTTTGAATAAATTTATTTTCATTTATTTAGTAATTTATTTTCATTTATTTAGTAATAATGTTCATTTTAGATAATTTAATTTTTCCCAAGTATTTTAATATCCTAAGTAGTATTATTGGTAAAGAAGTCTTGGAAATACGTGACTATTTTACCATATCTCAAATAATTATTAGCTTAATATTTCAGCCCTTTTAAAGTTTTTTGTTTTTGTTTTTTTTTGATTTACACTTTACATAGCCAGTCCTTCACACTCTCCCCAGATTTCTGTATATCCATGTTAAATATATTTATATTTGCTTACTTAACATAAATGTTGTTTTTCCCCAATATAATGTATTTATATATAGACAAATATATATGTATATTTATATATAAAATTGCACATGTATATATACAGATATTTATATATATATATATATATATATATATACATGGATAGACATATATTTACACATAGCTATATACTTATACATACATATATGTATATATTTTTCCTTTATGTATTTTAATTTTTTTTTTCAAAATTTTAGGTATCAAGTACTTTTAATCTGTCTCTGCCATTAATTTCTCTAAATTGAACTTTTTTTTTTAATGCCTAGGTTTCTTTGTGGTTCAGCTTTTTATATGAAGTCTTTATTAAACCTTTCAGGATTCCCCAAATCAGTTGTACATATTTGGTATGTATTTCATATGTAACTACATAGGCAGGTATTATATTCCTCATGTAGACTATAAGTTCTTTAGGGTGGGTGACAATTTTCATTTTTGTCTTTGAACATAGTATTGTGTCTAGCAGATAATAGGTGCTTGCTATTGTTCATTTGTTTCCACTGTGTCTGACACTTTATGACCCCATTTGGGGTTTTCTAAGCAAAGAGACTATAGTGGTTTGCTACATTCTCCAAAATACAGAATGAGACATACATTTTTGGATATAGATAATGTGATAGTTTATTTTCTTCAACTATCTATACATGTATTAAGGGATTTCTCTTTGTTTTAATTTGTTTATTGAGAGAAGTTAGTAGGAGAAACGAATTAATTTAAAATATTTCTTGCTTAAAATTTTTAAACAATTAAAGAGTAAAGAAAAATATATAAAGTATCTTGTATTTTAGGAAGGTTTTTCTTTTTTTTAAATCTATACATTCCCTTCTGTAAATTTTCAGGGAATAATGAAAATGCTTCTAAGAAGGAATCATGTATATGAAATGCCCAGTATTTGGGTAGAGATTTCACTGTTAAAATGTTTGAGGCTACCAAGAGACAGAAGAAGCAAAAAGAGAAGATTTTCTTCAAGTGGAACCACTTGAACTCAACAATCTCTAGCCATAAAAGGAGACAACTGGAATGAGTTGCTTAATGAGGGGTAATGGACCTTTTCTCCATTGGTTGTCAGGGCAAGTGATAAAAGCATCTTCTCTCTTTTCAGCTTCCCTTCCCTCTTTCTGAAAAGATTCCTCATCAGACTATATTCCCTTAGATATTTTTTTACTCCAGATATTTGATTATATGTGGTGTTCCTCCCCTCCCCCCCTTAATCTTGATTCATTTACATAAAGAATTCACTCTCTGTTGTTTTCCTGATTGTCTGTAAATACCACCCTCAAGTACTAAGGGTGTGTGAGTGGGGGGGGGGAAGTGGGGGAGTAGTATGCATCTCTAAGGACATTTTATATTTCACAGAATAAATGAGCTAGGACCTCACTTTTGGTTTGGTGATAAAGAAGACCATCTGGGGGCATACTTTATGAGTTGTTTATCCTATATGTTTCATAGTTAAATTCCCAAGGGCAAAATTAAAATGGAACCTGAGGGTTTCTTTCTCTCTGCCCGGCAGAACATGTGCCTGTCTTTAATTTCTGTTGTTTATAATAATCAGAGGGCACTTTATAAGGCAGACCTGAGGCTAGGTCCTCCTCATTTACCATCTTTTTTTCTAGAGAGGAAAGGCAAAAGAGTAAGGACAAAGGACCAGAGAAAAAAGGTTAACTTTGGTCAGTTGAGGAGGCAGTAATAAGAAAATTTATGATGTTTTCAGCCTAGTTGAAAGAAGCAGAAATAAGACAAAAACAAACAACTTGGCCTTTACAGTGACATCTAGGTGCTACATATACATTATCTCACTTGATTTTCACAACAACCCTGTAAATTAAATAGCAAAAATAATACTAATGTGACCTAATAAATAAAGGATTCCACCACAAATCAGGAAGTCCTGGTTTTAAGTCTAGCCTTTGACATATACTAACTGTGTGATTGAGGGGATATCATTAAATATTAAATAGTAGCTGTTCTATCACAGAGGTGTCAGACTTAAACCTTGGAATCATAGGCTAGGCAGATTAAATATAAATGTGAAATGTTTAGCAAAATAAATAAAAATTCAATACAACATAGATAATGCTAATTAATGGCTTTTAAAGTCAATATGTGATCTGCAGTAATCTTTTTCATTTGAATCTGGCATCACTTCCCTGGTAAATTCTTTAAGGCTAAAAGTTGCAAAGAAAATATAAAACTATATTGGTATAAGCACTTTTATCATAAGAAAATTCTCTACATCAATGAAATCACAAGACCATAATCAGGACCATTTTATACATGAGGAGTCATGTTTCAGATTGTTCAAATAATTTGACTACCCTCACATAGTTTTGTGGTCAGTATATGACCATATATGTGACTAAATATCGTTAGTATATGAAGGATTTTTCTTTATTTTTTGATGATGTCACACAGTATTAGTTATTGTAAGATCATATAATTAAACATATATAGGAATTTGTGTTCACCTATGTAAAAAGCCTATTTTTGGCTCTTCAAAATTCCACTGTATTTAAATCTCTGTGTCTGATTACATGACTAAGGATGCATGTGAGAGGAGAGAGAGAATCGCCATTTGTGCTCCACTCCAGATTCTACTTGTATCCCTTCCTTAAAAAGAAGAATGCTATATACCATTTATTTTATAGGAATATCTTAGAATCTTGGCTAGATTGTGAGCATGCATGCCGATGGGGTATATCACTGAAGCACAAGTTATGCTTTTTGGTTGATTTTAGAGGAAGGAAGACAAAAACAAAGAGTAAAAACAAAACAAAATAAAACATAAGATTTGAAATCAGAGATCTTGAATGTTTACCCAGCTCTGCTTCTTATTAACTGTGGAATCTTGGCCAAACTATTTAATCTTTCTGAACTTCCTAATCACTATAATGAGAAGAAAAATGATTTTACTGTTGTGCCACAGTTCCCTTTTGTAGAGTATGGGCTAGCTCCCTGGAGGGCCTTGGGGTCAGCCAGACTCAGGATAAATTAAAGTCCTTGGTCTTTAGGGGAAAAAGTGAAGGAGGCAGGCAAGCTGCCATGAGGCTCGCCAAAGATGTATCCTGGATCCTGGAGTCCAGAGTCACCAGCCTCTCTCCTCCTCATCCTGCTGCCAAGTCACTCTGGCCCCTGTCCCTCCACTCTCCAATCCTTGCCTATGATTATCTTAACACCAAACATTCAGCAAGCACCAATGGTGAGAAGAGCCATTTGCCCAAATATATGCTAATAGAGCCGTTGTCTCACATCAGATAGGTAATTAGCCTCAAGTGCTTGGTTGTCTGAATCAAGCATACCTTTTCTGGAGTTTCAGCCCTCTACACCTTTTATTGTCCTGACTCAGTTTCCCTAATTGTCCTGCCTCAGTTTCTCTAATTGGTCCTGCCTCAGTTTCCTTAATTGTTTTGCCTCAATCCCCTTAGTTGCAATGCCCCCCTCCTCTGCCTCCAGTTCATATAACTGGTATAACTCAGAGGTTATAAATTGTCAATGTGTAAACTCAAAAAGGGCGAGTCCAAACTTTCTGTCTCTAGCCAGACACTTTCTTAACTCCCAGTTTGTTAGAATTTATGGCCCTACCCCCCAACCTGTCAGAACCAGCTTGATGGTTCTTGCCTAGAGATTCCTGCTTGCCAGAGTTTGGCCTCCACCTCCCTGACTTTAGCTACTGTGTATAAATATGTCATTGAGAACTTACATTCTCTACTGGATGCTGGATTCTTGGAGACGATAGTCTCATTCAGCCCTGGGACCAAACCATGTATCCATTCGGTCCCAGTAAACTTCTCCCTTTCAAATAAAATATTAAAAACTCTCTAATCTCTATCTTGCTTCAGTTTTTCCAGCATTACAGCACTACCTTTCCTTTACAACTATAAAGGATGTGTATGTGTGTGTATATATATGTACATACATATGCATATATATACACATATATACACACATGCATATATAAAAACAATTACTAAGTGCCTGTGATTCTCACATATGTGATAGTATAAATATATATACATATAAGTACACACATAAACATGTATAAAATAATATACTAAATTTAAAAAATACTATGACTTTTAAAGTAAAATTTTATATATGTTATATATATAATGTTATATTGATATGTATTTGTGTGTATGTGTGTGTGTATTTGTATGCATACATACATACCTTTTTTTCCCTGTATATATTTCTGTGCTCTTCAGCATAGTTAAAGAGATACAAATACCAAAAAAAGGTAAGATAAATTATAAATCTTTTTGCCTCAGGCCAAAACATGATAGAAATATTGACTATATACTCACTTCAAATACATTAATTATCTATTATTTCATTATTCTATAAGTACTCCATTCACAGTATTTAAAAGATCTTTATGCAGAACTAGGTTGTCTTCCTATGTGGTAAGATAAAACAAAACAAAACAAAAAATAAAATAAAATGAAAATAACAACAATGAAAACCTGTATTGCCTCTTGGACAATTTTCTATTGAAGACTGTCTCAATTTAGCCAGTTTGGTCCTGAAATGAGAGACAAAAATACTTTTAAGACCTAAAATGACTAGGAATAGTTTATCAAATATGAAAGGAAATCAATGAACAATTGACAAGAAGAAGACATGCTAAATTATTATTGCAACAATACATTAAAACTTCTTTCAACATATTAGAGTGCCTAAAAGAATATACCTCAAAAACTATCTCAACTGCACCTATAACTACTTCACTCATTTTTATGTATTGTTCATTACTTCAAACTATTGAATTGGACCTTGTTAGGTCCATAATCCTACAACTGATCACATAATTGCTTTGTAATGGGACTGCATATAAGCATGGCTGACATTGTCATTCCATCAACATCAGGCATTCTTGTTTTGAGATAAATTAAATATGAAAAAAAACTTGAAAAGTATAGCTAGGTCCTGATTTTGCAAATAATTAATCCCCTGAAGTGATTGGATTATTCAAATCTGTAATCAATTTTTCCATTGTGCTAGAATCAATGACATATTTACATATTATAATTTCAAATAGTGCTAATTTGAACATATGTGTCTATGTCACAGAATTCATTATTCACACTAATTTGGACCTCGCAGTATTCTCTCCTAGAGACATCTTCAGTTAAGTTTTTGGTATTAAGATTTTCCAGGAAGAGAAAAAAACAATACTTCTTTAAATCTCTGAAACTCTTTAAATGGTACTTCTATAGTTTAATACACAAAAATATATAAAATACATCAAATATAGTATATAAATATTTTAAATGAGCATTTTATGGTGCATAAAATATTTTTGCATTTCGTGCTATTTGAGAATATTTTGATCATTTTCTTTTCATTTTTAGTACAATATTATTGCGTTCAAGATAGAGTTATTTTAGATTAGTTTTACAACAATAAAGGATGTCAAGTTAAAGGTCTATTTATTGCCCGTTTGATTTGTCTTTTCTAAGGAAACAATACAAATAGACAAACAAAAGGAACAATATTTCTAAAAGTTATATCACATTATTTTAGCTTATACATTATTTTTAATAGGTTATTTCATTTACTACTTGGATGTCCTTATGAAATAAATGATATGGGAATTCTTTGCTGCATTTTGCAGAATAAAAAATTCAATTTTCCCAAAAGAGATTCACATTTTGGTAACCTAATTATCAGTGGAAGGACCTAAGATTTTCTCACTACCAGTTTTGCCTTCTCTCTAATATTCCACATTGATCAAATTTGCTCCTCTATCTTGTCAACTGTTTCCTACTTCAAACAAAGTCAGCATTTTGTTAAAATCAGCACCTTCTGATGTCTTATTATGGTAGACAAGTGATGATAAATCCAAATATTATGTAAGTATAATGAAGCTTTACCAGTTCCTACACCTAGCTATAAAGCTTTCAAACTGGGGCTTACAAATAGATCATGTGTCTATTATCTGATGATCAGTCTTATTTGTGGAGTCTGATGATCAGAAGATTGGTCACCAGATGAGAATTTTATTAATCCAGTAATATATGAAACAATTAGCTAGAGGGTTAAATGTAATACCCATTGAATTGAAATTACAGATCCTTAGAAGTAATATTTTCAGGTAACTAAGTCAGGGTTAGTGGGCAATGCAAAGCCATACCACCTTTTAAGTATCCCAGGAACCCTCCCCCAAGCCTCCTTAACCTCTAAGAACAGAGTTCATCATGTTGATCCTTTCCTCCACTTTCTTGAGGCTGTGTAGATTACTTGCTTGGGGGGCATATAACCCAATTATATTTCCCTGGTGTAGACATGGCCTATTTTTTATATTTTATTTTATTTTATTTTTTGATGCTGAATCTTCCTTTCAAATAACAAGATGCTCCCAGATAATTACCAGAGCACACCTATAAAAAGAAATCATCAAGATACTTGTTCTCCATCCTGCCTGACCCAGAATAAATTTCAGACATCATCAAAATACTGTATTTTCATTTTGTGGATGCTTTGGGGATTTGAAAACTACATCGAAATGAGGAGACAAGGAAAAAGCATGCACAGAATAAAATGATGGACTCTGTGGCAGCCTAATACCATGTTTTCACAATTCAAAATAAAGATTTTCAGATAAAGAGAAACTATGCATTCTCTAGTAAGACAGTTATCAATTTAAATTATTGATAAAATTCAATCAAAAAGACATTGTGTTTTTCCTATCAGAAAGCCTCTGAAACAGCAGTATTCAAGTAGTTATAAGAATCAGATTTGTGATTTCATTGAGATAAGGAATACCTAAATAAAGACACTCTACCAATAGAGATCAGCATTTTTTAATGCCACTTACGTTTGTTTAGAATTGTTTAGAATATTGAAACATTAAGTAATGGATCATGTAATTAAGTATGGATCATGTAATCCATGGATCATGGATTAAGGATCATGTAACCAGATTTTATCAAAAAAAATTTTTCAATTCAACTTAGGTCTTCCTGACTCCAAGATGAGCTTGGGACATGTTGTGGTTGTTAAATGTTCATTTAACAGAAATTTGTTTAGGGCCTATTATTCAATTCAATAAAAATTATGTACTTACTGTTTATAGGTTTCTAAGCCTCTAGTTATGTAAAGATCAACATAAAAAAATTTTATTCTTAATAAGGCTTCTAAATAATGAATCAATACCCACGTCCCTGATTCCATTGCAGTGCTCTTTTATATATAAAATTTAACGTCTCTCTTATAAATTTATTTTTGTGCTTACTAAGTGCTTCAAAAATTACAAATTGCATGTTAGTATGGAGGGGCAAAAGTTGATTTTTTGTTAGTGTTTTCTAAGAGTTTCTAAGAGAGTTATTAGTGATTTCTAAAAGTATGTTGTAGTGGAAGAGTAGAAGGGTCACATTCAGAAAAGCCTCTAGAAGCCTGAGTATCCTTTAAAATTAGGTAAGTCTTTTTCCTTTCTTTGCTAATAGCTTTCAGTTTCCTAACCTATAAAATAAAAATGTTAAAACAGGCACTGTCTACTTCAATGTCTATTGTTATGAAAATATTTTTTACTTTAGTGTAAGTCTTTCTAGAATTGCAAATGAGCATTTCTATAGTGATAAAAATCTTTACTTCTTCACTTTCCACATTATCTTTGTGCACGTGGTGAGATTTCTTAGGCTTCAAGACCACATTACTTTTTCTTTCTTCTCAAGGCCTTCCCTTTATAGCAAAATTGCTTATATCAACAAAGAGGCAGAAAAGCTGGAAGGGAGATGTAAAGCATGTTAGTGATAGTGTAGACCAGTATAAGAAGGAAGACTAAAAAGTAAGACAGTTAATGGCCTATGCTTTTATTTTCTCCAAATTTTATTAGTTCACTGTACTATTGTGATTATGACATAAATTATTTTTGCATCTAGGATAAAAATATAGGATAAGCTCTTCCATTTAATTTCACAATCTGATTCCAGCTTCATTCTGTTATACTTTATTTCCCTTTTTACATTCTACAATTCAAAAAAACAGATATCTTTTTTTCCTCACATGTAACATTCCTTCTTTTGGCTCCCCTGCTCACATTCTTTCTAGAATATACTGTCTCCTCATATCTGTCTCAGAGAGGCCATCTCTTCTTTCAAGATAAAGTTTAGGAGTCACATTTCTATGTGAAGTTTTTCTTGGTTTTCCCCACCTCAAATACTAGTGACCTCCTTCCCTTGAATTTGCCTTGCACAACTAGAATTGTGCATATGTATGCTCTTATGTGGATATATGTATGTATATTTACATGCATATATGCATGTATATATGTATACATTTATGAATATGCATCCATTATTTCTCCCACTACCTTGCAAACTCTCTGATAAGTGTGTATTGTTCCATCTTTTCTACTTGTATCCCCAGCATCAAACATAGTGCTTGGCACATGGTAGATGTGTAGTAAATTCTTGTTGATTGATTAATTAATTGAAATCAAATCACAAATATAAAATTGAATACCGGAGAAGAATAGATGGTGGAATTGGGTTCTGTCTTGTTATCACAATTGATATACTATTCAGAATTGGAATGGTCCAGTTTATATTGTGTTCAAGAATAATCCACATGACTTTTTTTTTTTTTTTTTTTTATTACTACCTTTAAAGAGATTTAGAGAGGAGTTTTCTAATTCAGGTAAACTTGAATTAGCTGACTCTCATGATTTCCTCAAATCTATACTTCTCAGATTCTAAGTCAGGCTATATGACACTGGACAGGAAAAGTATTCACTCTGGATTTAATCTTCTTATCTCTAAAATAAGGAGTTTGGATTATATAGTCTGTGAAAATACTTTCATCTCTAAATTATATTAAAAATGTCATAACTTGACTGCTTAATTCCATTCAAATTTCTTCCTTTAAGAACCTCATAAAAAGTGAGATGCACTTTTCACCTGACTTGACTCTGTGATTAAGTATGGTCAGGAAGTCAGAAAGGTCTTTCTCAAAGAGAAAAGAGAGAGAGAGAAAGAGAAAGGGTTGAGATAGAAGAAACTTAATGCCTCATTTTGCACATGTTTTTCAGGTTATTCCAGCTCCTTAATTTTATGACTTTATTTACTGACTATTAGAGTGAAAAAAAGCAATTAAAATCAAATTGCCTCATTTGCACCTGCATGTTGCTAGAATTGATTTATAGCATCCTAGCTCTTCAGCATTGCCTTAAGATGGGCTCTGTTCTCTGGCAGCCTTTTGTCAGGTGAGCTCAGGGAGGGAGCTGTGCCTGGCAACTGACAGGGTGCTGTCCAAAACTAGGGAATTGGTTACTGAGCAACTAACAGTAGTACCCTGCTTTATTGCCCTTTGCATCTGCTGAGTTATCCTCCTTTACCTTCGAGTTGCTAGCAAAGGTTCCCGGGTTCCTTTGTGTCTAAAATCATAAATCCTTCTGTACCACTTAGAAACTCAGCTACAGTGCCCAAGTTAGCTGACATCTGTGTGCTATTTGCATTTTTCTAAGGCATTACCCAATGCTACTTCTCCATCTTCCATGAAAATTCAAAATGGCAGCAGTTCTCTATTCAACTTTCCTCTCTGATAGATACTGTTTCCCTTGAGCCAGGCCAGGACCCAGTCTAGACAAACTAGTTCACAACAAGTCTTCCTCAGCCATTTCTACCAGGAAGGTAGAAGTATTTGATGGAATAAAGTGTTTTGGACCATATTTGTGGCTGACCAGGGAATGGAAAATTATCAATAGAAATTGTGCCTTTACTGTAAATGTTCTGGGCTGCATTCTGAGTAGAATCTATTCTAGAGGATAGAGGGAGGTTTTTGAAGAAATAATTTCAAAATCTGAAACTTGAAATATAATCCTAAGTAAAAAGCCCTGAAAATATTACCTAGTTCAATTCCATACTTTATAGGTAAGGAAACTGAGAGTTTGGAACCAGAGAAAGGGGATGACTTTATCAAAACTATGTAGATAGTAAAGAATAGAAGAAAGCAGAACTCATATTTTTTGATTCTATGCTCAATATTCTTTTCATTATGATATGTTATCTCTCTTTTGGGGGAGAGGAACTTTGGGAAGGTGGATTGATTGGCATGTACTTTAACTTGCATGCAGTAGAAAAAGCTCTAACCATATAGTTGATATGCCTGGGTTTAAATACTGCCCCAAACAATTTATCATACTAAGTTTTCTTAGTTAAATCATGTCCCTGTTTTCAGCTTCATTTTCTTCATTAGTAAAATGAGGGAATTAGACTTAAAGATTTGTAAAATCTATTTCAGCTTTAAGTCCTATGATTTTGATACTTTTTATTCCTTCACCTGGTATTCCCTGCAATCATCTCACTCTCACAGGAAAATTTTCGTATTTTTTTCTCATAAATCAATGAACATACAAAATTAATGAATCCTTACTTAAATGAAAGATGTAATCCATGTTTTGGTAGAATGGATGATGGGGCATAAAAACACTTTGGCAGACTAGCTAAAGAATATGTAGTCTGAGAACGTGAATATTAATCCTCTATCTGCTATGTAATATTTGTCCCTTGGAAAGTTGGTTACATTCTCAAATTCAGATTCCTAATAAGAAAGTGAGAACAAAGGTCAAGACACAGAGACAGATACAGAGACACAGAGACTTTAAGTTAATGACTTAAAACTGGATAAAAAAAAATGGGGCAAATGACTATGTCTACAATACTATGTTAGAATTCTTACAAGGTGCTAAGTCACTGGAATTGATAGAGACAATAATTATCTAATTTAGCATGGTACTTAACAGTTCTGTAGTTCACTGATGTACTTAGTACTTATTAGAGTTCTACAAGAGTCACACCTTTAAGAGAGCATATATAAGCTAGGATCCTCAACCAGGATTCAGTCCAGGAGATTCACAAGTCAAATAAGACACAAACCCACTCTTGGAGGTGGAGACAGATTCATTCCATCATCTACCTTTGTGCTGGCTGGAGACTAAAGCTGGCAGAGGCAAAGGACTAGCAACAGGAGCTCTTAGAACCAAGGAGAGAGATAGGCCTCTAAGAAAGCTAACCAGGCCCAAGGAAGGAAATAATAAAGGATTTGGACTTTAACTCCTGGCTGCCTTCAGGGTGATTATACTGAACTGAAAGGAAGGCTGCCTACAGAAGCCCCCCAAAAAATCTACTCCCAGAGAACATTATATTTTAGAGAAGAGAATATTACATTTTGGTGCCTTAACATGGACAGACATGATCCTGATCCACTGGAAAAGTCTCCTTGACCCAGAAATTAGGGTGAGTACAACAAGGAAACTTTGTTAAAGAGCTAAAGGAGAATTTCAGCTAAAATGGGACAGATGTTTAGAAAACAGCCTGCTTTTCCTCTTCAAGGAAAATGTGTCGAAAGCATTGTCAGACTGATAAAAAATCAATGTTTTGATTGCAATAACTTGGGAGCAGATCATTGATCTTTTAAAAACTGTACAATACACATCAGAATTGGATCCAAATGAGTGGAAATTAGTAAGAGAGCAACTATGTCAATTCTACAATGAAAACTGACTCAATTTCTAAAGACACACTTAATACATATAATTTAATACAACTAGCTTTATGAAATTATATAAGTTATAGAATAAGGAAAAAAACGAAAGAGCAGGAGGAAGAGGAGCCAAATAAACTAGGTGAAAAGGATGAAGAATCAGATAAGAATGGAGTTAAGTATAATTTCGAGTGTGCTACTTCACAGCAGGAGAAATTAGATCATTTTTCATCTCCTGACCTCCCTCCCTCAATTAATCCTTCATAGGTGGAAGGAGAAGGAAGAGGGGGAGAGGCAGTGACACAAACAGAATCACCTATTAATCAGCCTATGACAAGATTACAAAAGGCATTGGTCGAGGTTAAGAGAGAAGGACAGGATATATCGGATTTAAAAATAAATGCATATCCTGTGATTGAAGATCTTGATCTTTCAGGTAAACAAAGGAGGAGATATACTCCTTTTGATTTGGAAAAAATTAAGGATTTGAAAAAAGGTTGTACTTTTTATGGGGCTCCATCATCTTATGTTAAGATATTACTAGATTGTTTAGCTTATGAAATCTTAACCCCAAGTGATTGGAAATCCATAGCAAGGACATGCTTAGAACCTGGACAAAACTTGTTGTGGCTTTCGGAGTATCATGAATTATGTAGGATTCAAACCAGATGCAATAGGCAAACAGGAGTTAATGTACAAATCACTTTTGACCAAATAGCCAGTGAAAGTCAGTATGGAGAGAATTCAGAACAGATTAATTACCCCACAACAGATTATGAACAGATCGCTGCTGCTTCAACAAAAGCTTGGGATTCTCTCCCAGAGAAAGATAGAGGTAAAGCCTTCACAAAAATAGAGCAAGGTCCCAATGAACCCTTTGCAGATTTTGTGGGACATTTGCAGACAGCTGTCACAAGAACTATTGGAGAAAATGCAACTACAGAAATTATGATAAGACAACTGGCTAAGGAAAATGCTAATGAGGTTTGCAGAAGAATTATATGGGGACTACACAAAGATGCTCCTTTAGAGGAGATCATAAGACACTGTGCCACAGTGGACACAAATGCTTATTATAGCCAGACTATGATGAACATGGGAAGACAGGGTCCCTCTTGGCAAAGGACTTCTAGAGAATATTGTCGATGTTTTCAGTGTGGAAAAATAGGACATCTTAGAGCTCAGTGTAGACACAGAGATAGAGTGAGAGGAGAGGGTGAGAGAATAAAACTGAAAACCTTATGTCCAAAATGCAGCTGAGGTTTCGACTGGGCCTCAGAATGTACCTTTACCCAGGGAAATGAGAGGCAGGGCCCAGCCCCAGAATCTCAAAACAAAAAACAAGTGGAGCATGAGGGAGCCTAGATTACACTCAGAGAATCTTTAGAAATTCAGGACTCTGATGTGATCAATCAGCCAAAAAGCAATCACATGGCAGGAAGGGATTACATGATCAGTAAGCCAAAAAGCAATCAGATAGCAGAAAGGGATTACAATTGGGGAGAATACAGACTTTTTAAACCAACAGGGCAGTGTCTAGTGCAAACAGCTCCAATGTAATTGCCAATGATGAGATTTAGAAAGTGATAAATAGAAGGGAATTAGATAGGTTAACTGCTTGGGAGAGAGGGTTTGCTTGTATTCCTACAGATGGAGGAGGAAACAGATGGGTGGACATCAGCACCTAGAAAGAGACAGAAAAGGAGAAAAACCTCAAAACAAAGGAGATCTAAGAAACATCTGACACTGAAAGAGCATGGCTGATAATGAGATTGTTGCAGGACTTGAAAACCAGCAAGAATCATTGGATTCCCTAACACAAGATGAGACGACTGCAGGACTTCAAAACTTGCAGGAATTATTGGATTCCTGGCACATGAACTAATGGATAATAGATTCCTTTTGGACTATTTCTAGGACTTATGGACATGTATAATTCCTCATGTTGATTCATATTATTTGTTACATCACTACTAGCCTGTGTTATATTACTATGTGCCTATGTAATTTATGTAATTATGTGTAATACCTTCCATATTGATGGATTCATGTATACCTGTTTTAAGAGTGAGCCATTTCAGAAACCCGCAAATCTATTTGATTTCCTATTTCCTTTGGTGTTTTCATCTCCCTGAGAAGTCAGGGAGGGCTTGATCACCTCCTTTTTATGGTGTTTTCACTGCTTTTTTGAGCAGTCAGGGAAGGCATGATCACCTTCTTTTAGGGGGTTCTAACCAACTTGAGAAGTCAGGGAGGTCATGACACCTATGTTCTAAATCAAAAGAAAGCAGGAGATGTTAGAATTCTTACAAAGTGATAAGTCACTGGAATTGATAGAGACATTCATTATCTAATTTAGCATGGTACTTAACAGCTCTCCAGTTTACTAATGTACTTAGTACTTATTAGAGTTCTACAATATTCACACCTTTAAGAGAGTTTATATAAGTTAGGAGCCTCAACCAGGAGTCAGTCCAGGAGGTTCATTAGTCAGAAAAGACACAAGCCCTCTCTCAGAGGCAGAGACAGAGTCATTATCTTCCACCTTTGTGCTGGCTGTAGGTTGAAGCTGACAGAGGCAAAGGATTAGCAACAGGAGCTCTTAGAACCAAAGAGAGAGATAGGCCACTACAAAAGCTAATGGGGTCCCAGGAAGGAGACAAGACTGGAAAGGAAAGATAAAGGATTGGACTTTAATCCCTGGCTGCATTTGAGATGATTATTACTCAGAACTAAAACTAAGGCTGCCTCCAGAAGCCCTCCCAAGAAATCTGCTCCCAGAGAACTTTATATTTTAGAGCAGAACAGTGCAATACTAAGGAGCTGATTTTTTTTTTTTGCATTAGTAAATTAATAAGTCATCAATCACAGAATCTCTATGTCTATTTCTCTTTAACTTAGATTTTGAGTGTAATTACATAAAGGACTGTGCTTAATAAGTTTCCATTAGCCAGTTTTGAAATTTTAGTTAACACTTTTCTCAGGCATGATATAGATATAAAGATCTGAAAATTTATATTTGTACTACAGACTATAGTAAACTGTGAATTTATTCTTTGATGCATTTTTAAGTTCACTTTGTCTTAAATACCTAATTTCCTTGGTGCTATAAAATATTGATTTAACTTAAATAAAAGGTAATTTATATGTAATTTCTTATGCATTCATTTGTTTTAGAAATATTTATTCTGTGTACATAAATATAGTCTATTGATGTCAAACATGCATTTCTCTGTGGCCTTTGGGTGAAATTCAGCTGTCCAGACAATATGATATGCCATAATTCAAAACCACACAGTATAATCAAAAGAATATTGGTGCCAGAAAGGACAGTGAAATCTTGAAAAGATATATGTATTGTGATTTTTATGTTTTCTTGAAAGGCATTATACTATTTTCTCCAGATTTTTTGTAATCCATGTCTTTGTTCAACAGATCCCTGAGGTTTGCAATCTGTTTCTTGAGTGATGATAATAGTTTTTCTCTTCTCTCTCTTTTTTTTTTTTTTTTTTTTTTTTTGATGATGGTGATGGGAAGGTCAGAGATTAAGTCATTCAAAGGTTCTGTGAAACCACTTATTTCCATCTAGCTTATATTATACCTTTTTATTCTTATACATATCATATAATTTTAGCTGGAAGGGACTTCTAACACAATTTATATCCAAACAATGATTCCATTTACAACATATCTACTTAACTATTTCTGCCTGAATACCTCTAATGATGGGAAGGAAACATTTTTTTCCCAAAATATCCCATAAGATTTGGGGAATTATTAGGATGTTTTTCCTCACTTCAAAACCACATTTATTTTTCTTGCAACATATATTTCCTTTGCCATTTGATCAATGACCTTCAGGTGATAAGTCACTGGAATTGATAGAGACAATAATTATCTAATCAGCATGGTACTTAACAATTCTCCAATTAAACCAATGTAGTTAGTACTTATTAGCATTCTACAAGATTCACACCTTTAAGATAGCATATATAAGCTAGGAGCCTCAACCAGGATTCATTCCAGGAGATTCATTAGTCTGAGAAGACTCAAGCCCACTCTCAGAGGCCTAGACAGATTCATTATCTTTCACCTTTGTGCTGGCTGTAGGAGGCAAAGGACTAGCAACAGGAGCTCTTGGAACCAAAGAGCAATTGCTTTTTATTTCTGAGCTGTTAACTTTTTTTCCATAATTTTCCATAATTCTCTTGCATTATTCTGATATCTTTTCAAATTTTTCTTCTATCTCACTTACATGATTTTTAAGTTTTTTTGTGAGCTCTTCCTGAGTTCTTTATGGTCTTAAAAACACTTCCCATATTTTGGGGAGGGGAAAGTATTGACCATGGAAAAGGAGGTTGATGTTGTTAATTTTCTATTCTTTTATTTTTTCAACATTCATTTTTGTAAGATTTTGTGTTTGACACTTTTTTTTAATATTCTTAACTTTTTGTTTTTCCAGATGAATTTTGTCATTAATTTTTCTAGCACTATAAAGTAATTTTTGTTAGTTTGCAACATCTATTCATTGTTATAAGTTCCAGAGAAATCTGGAGCCAACCAGAATAAAACTAATTCCTAGTCTTCATGGTAACCTTTAAAGAATTTTTTTTTGCCTGAGGCAATTGGGGTGAAGTGACTTGCCCAGGATCACACAGCTAATAAGTGTTACTGTCTAAGATCTGATTTGAACTCAGGTCCTCCTGACTTCAAAGTTGATGCTCTATCCACTATGCCAACTAACTGCCTCCAGTCTTTTCAATTCTTGAAGAAATCATGCTTTCTCTAAAGTCTCAATTCCATACAAAAAAACCCTCTAGTTCCTTCATTTCCCTTACTTTCTCATTACATTCTTGCATATGGAATTAATAAATGCCTTTCTTAAGAATGTTGACAATGAAGAGGCAGAGTCAAGATAGAGAAAGAAAGCTAAAAACTCTCCCAATCTCTCTCAAACTGTTCCAATTCGTTTAAATAATGACTCTGAAGAAACTTTACAACATCAGAACACCTCAAAAGACAAGAGTAGAACATTTTCTAGCTGAAAAGAACTTAAAAGATGAGCAAGTAAAGTCTGTGAAACCAGGGAAGAAGTCTAGTTTGCAGTCCTGGTGCAGGCTGCATCAGAACCATCCCAGCCCCCGCCATAACCCGAATTTTGAATCGGTGGCAATACTGGTGGCTTCCAGACCTCTCAACCCAGAGACACCAAAGATGAATTGGAAGGTCAGCAAAAAAAGGTCTGTGGCCCCAGGGTGGGATCCTACCTTGTGATCTCAGCTCAGGCTGCACCATCACAGCCCCAGCCCTGCCCCTAGCCCCAGCATCAGTGAGTCAGGACCTCTGAATCAGCAGTAAGACTACAGGCCTGGAAACAGGATTCCACAGGTGAGTGCAGAGAGTTTGTGGAATGGCAAGAGAATCCAATGTGAAGTCCCAGTTCAGGCAGTGCCAGCACAGTCCCCGACCCTAATTCCCTGAATGAATATCAGTAAAGCAGAAATCTAAATAAATAAAGATACAATAAAGCAAAATTTTAAAAATGAAAAAAAATTGGGGCAAGGGGATGTGAAATATGTAATTGGCAAAACAACTGACTTGGAAAATAGATGATGATTTTAAAATTATTGGCTTACTTTAAAGCCTGGTCGGAAAAAAAAAAAAAAAAAAAAAAAAAAAAAGAGCCTGGACATCATCATTCAAGAAATTATCAAGAAAAATTGTCCTGATATTCTAGAAACAGTAGGTAAAATAGAAATTAAAAGAATCCACCAATCACCTCCTGAAAGAGATAACAAAGTGAAAACTCTCAGGAATATTATACCCAAATTCCAGAACGTCCAGGTTAAGTAGAAAATATTACAAGCATCCAGAAAGAAATAATTTAAGTATAATGGAGCCACAGTCAGGATAACACAAGATTTAGCAGCTTCAATATTAAAGGACCAGAGGGCTTGGAATATAATAATCTGGAAAGCAATAGAGCTAGAATTGCAATCAAAAAATAGCTACTCAGCAAAACTGAGATTAATCAGTTTTTCAGAGGAAAAAGTTATTCAATGAAATAGAAAATTTTCAAACATTTGTGATAAAAAGATCAGAGCTGAATGGAAAATTTGATTTTCAAATACAGGACTCTGGAGAAGCATAAGGAAATAATCAGGAAAGGGATTTAATTAGCTTTATCTGTTTATATTCCTACATGGGAGGATATTTGTAATTCATTAAAAGTTTCTCATTATTATGGCAGCTACAAGGAAACTATAAAGACAGAGGGCACAGGTGTGAGTTGAATATGAATGAATAATATATATATATATATATATATATATATTTAAATGATGAAATTAAGAGGTGAGAGAGGAATGTGCTGGGACAAAAGGGAAAGAGAGGAGTGAAATGGTGCAAATTATTTGCCATAAAAATAGGCAAAAAAACAAGCTTTTACAATAGAGGGGAAAAAAAGAGGAGGAAAGATGAGCCAATTCATCAGAATTGGCTCAAAGAGAAAATAACATACATAATCAATAGGGGTATAGAAATCTATATTACTCTGCAGGGAAAAAAAAAAGAGAGAATAGGATATGGGAAGTGGGGGAGCGAAATAAAAGAGAGAAAATATTGGGGCAAGGAATGGTTAATACCAAATCACTTTTGAGGAGGGACAATGTGAAAGGGGAGAGAAAAAAATGAGGGGAAATACAGTTAGCAATAGTAATTGTACAATGAATTTCAAAGCTTCTCTGATAAGACCTGATTTCTCAAACATAGAGGGAACTGAATCAGTTATAAAAAATAAAAGCTATGCCCCAAATTGATAATGATAAAAAAATATGATTTGTTGCCCCAAAGGCTTAAATTCATGCATTTCCTTTGTAACACTATTTGACAAGTACCAAAAGAGATGGCGGGGAGAGAGGGAAGGGGAATTGACCTGTATGTACAAAAACTAATCATAGCAACTCTCATCTCAGGGGAAAAAAAAGGAAGTTGAGGGAATACCCACCATCTGATGAATGACTCAATAAACAGTGGTTTGTGTTTATGATGGAATATTATTGTTCTATGGGAAATGATGAGCAGGATGTTCTCGGGGGGGGGTGGGGGGGGGACCTGGAAAGATCTCCTTGAACTCACGAAAAGTGAGGTGTACTGAATATAAAGTAATAACAATGTTCTGGGATGACCAGTTTGAATGACTTTGTGATTGTCAGTAGTACAATCCTCCTCAACCACTCTGAAGGACTTATGATGAAAAATCCTATCCATATATAGAGAAGTCTAAGTACAGATTGAAGCCTTTTCTTTTTATCTCACAATCTCTTTAATTTATTTTTTAGAGTACTTTTTTTTTCACCAGGATGGGATATCTATTTTTCTTTCACAAATTGATTTTTATGGAAATGTTTTCATAACTTCATAAGTGGTTTCTTAACTGTGGGTGGGATAAAGTAGAGAACCTAGAACTCAAAAAAATTAAAAACAGAGGTAAAAATATATTTGTGTGTATTGAATATAACTAGCAAATGTTTGGAGTGTAATAAATTCCCAGCAAAAGATACTTTCAATGAACTTCAGATAAGGCATGTTTCAATTGGGCATAGAGGGATGTGACCAAATGCAAGGACAGAAAAAGGAGTTGGGATGGGGAACCAGGATGTTTCAGCATATGGTGCCAGAGAATCTATTGGGAGGTTCTTAGGTTACTCTATGCTGGTTAAAAGCTAGTGGATCAGCAGATTAGCTGTGAGACATTCAAAACAAATATAAAATGCAAATAGTGAGCCTCTGAACCTCTCCCCCCCCCCCCCAGAAAAAAACAGGACCTGACCACACCTACCCAGTTGGAAGTCAATCAGCAGCACCACCTCCAGAGCAAACAAAAGTGCCTGTTGCCCTTTTGCTTTAAGAGCATACTTCAACCTTTAATAAACATTAGCAAAAAAGCAAAAAGAACTCTAACCATAGATAGCTTTTATAGAGAAAGAGAAAAATAAACCTCAAATCCTGAGAATCTTAAAGGCAAATCATCTCCAGATGAAGCCCCAAAGAGTGATATGAGTTAGTCACTATTTTATATGGCTTTCTTGGAAGAATTCAAAAATGATCTTTAAAGACAGAAAGAAAATGGGGAAATGAAATGGGAAAAAGAAAGAGAGTTTGAAAAAGAAAAACATAAATTATCTGAAAAAAAACTCCTTAAAAATAGATCTGATGCTATAGAAAAAGCACATAACTCCTTATAAAATAGATATGAAAAAGAAACCAATTGTTTGAAAAACAGAGTATGTGAAATGAAAAAAAAATGCAATGAACAAAACACCTTATTTAAAAGTTCAATTAGCCAAATGCAAAAGGAAATTTAAAAAGCTAACTGAAGAAAATAATTCACCAAAAATTAGAATTGAACAAATGCAAAAATCAGGATTACTCGAGACTTAGCAACCTTCTGCTTTACAAAGGGCATGGAATCTGCTTTACAAAAGGCAGATAAATTTGGATTAGAGCCAAGAATCAACTATCCAGCAAAATTGAGCATTATCTTTTAGGGGAAAAAAAGGACGATGAATTTTATTTATTTCTGATGAAAAGACCAGAGCTGAATAGAAAATTTGATCTTTAAATGAAGAACTCAAGAGAAGCATAAAAATATGAAAAGAAAAGAAAAATAAATAGCTTTATTTTAAAAGTTAAAAATCTTATATCCCTATATGGGAAAATGATGTGATTAACTCCTGAGACCTGTATCTCTGTTATGGTTATATTTAAGGGATGCAGGTATAATTTGAATTTCTTGTGATGATATAAAAAAGAAACTTGAGGAGAAAAGGTGATTTTACTGGAAGAAGAGGAAAATGGAGTTAAAATGGGGTAAATTACATCTCATGAAGAGGCAAAAAAGACTTTTTACAATTGAGAGAAAGATGGGAGAGGGATGAGCATTATGTGGATCTTACTGTCATTAGATTTGGCTCAAAGAGAAAATATCAGACACATTTAGCTTAGCAGAGATGCTTGTCTCATCCTATAAGGAAGTAGGAGGGGAAAGGAGAAAGGAAAGGGGGATGCTAATAGAAGGGAGAACAGAAGTAGAAGGGGAAAGGTAAAAGAAAAAGAGGAGGAGCTATAAAAGGTGAGGGCTGTTTGAAGGAGGGAATGGTCAGAAGCAAAATACTGGGAAGGAGGGAAAGGGGGAAAGGGAAAAGAAAGTATAACTGGGAGGAAACAAGATGGCAGGAAATACAGCATTAGTAATTTTAACTGTGAATGTGACTGAGATGAACTCTTCCATAAAATGGAATCATATAACAGACTAGATTAAAAGCCAAAAATCTACAATTTGTTGTTTACAAGAAACAAATGTCAAGCAGAGTGATACATTCAGAGTAAAGGTAAAAGACTGGAAAAGAATCTATTATGTTTCAGCTGAATTAAAAAAAAAAAAAAAACAGCTGTAGCAATGCTGATCTCAGATGAAACAAAGCAAAAAATATCTAATCTAATCTAAAAGAGATAGGAAGGAAACAGCATCCTACTAAAAGATACCATAAATAACGAGGTAATAGCAATACTAAACATATATCTAACAAATGGTATAGCATCCAGATTCCTAGAGGAGAAGTTAAGAAAGATACAAGAAGAAATAGACAACAAAACTATACTAGTGGGTGATAACAACTTTGCTCTCTCAGAACTAAATAAATTGAACCACAAAATAAATAAGAAAGATGTTAAGAAGGTAAATAGAATTCTAGAAAAATTAGATATGATAGACCTTTGAAGAAAATTGAATGGAGACATAAAGGAATATACTTTTTTTCTTGGCAGTACTTGTAACCTGTACAAAAATTGATCATGTATTAGGGCATAAAAACCTAAAAATCAAATGCAGAAAGACAGAAATAGTAAATACATTTTTCTTAGATCATGATGTAATAAAAATTACATGCAATAAAAGGCCAGGGGAAAATAGACCAAAAATTAATTGGAAACCAAATAATCTAATCCTAAAGCATGAGTGGGTGAGACAAGAATCATAAACACAATTGATAATTTCATCAGAGAGAATGATAATAATGAGACAACATACCAAAACTTGTGGGATGCAGCCAAAGCAGTTAGTAGGGGAAATTTTTTATCTCTACATTCTTACATCCAGAAAATAGAGAAAGAGAAGATCACTGAATTGGGCTTGCAACAAAAAAAAGCTAGAAAAAAATTAACACCCCCCCCCAATAAATACCAAATTTGAAATTCTGAAAATAAAAGGGTAGATTAATAAAATTGAAAGTAAGAAAAATATTTAATTAATAAATAAAACTAAGAATTAGGTTTATGAAAAAAAAAAACCAAGAAAATAGATATACCTTTAGTCTATTTGGTTAGGAAAAAAAAAGAAGAAAATCAAATTGTTAGTGTCAAAAATGAAAAGGGAGAACTTTCTACCAATGAAGGGGAAATTAGAACAATAATTAGGAGTTGCCCAACTGTATGTCAATAAATCTGATAATCTAAGTGAAATGGAGGAATACCTACAAAAAAAGATTGCCCCAGTTAGCAGAAGAGGAAATAAATTATGTAAATAGTCCCAATTTTGTAAAAGAAATAAAACATGACACAGATATGGTAATGACACTGAAACCAGATAGGGTTGAATCAGAGAAAAACAATTATAAACCAATTTCCCTAGTGAATATTGATGCAAAAATCTTAAATAAAATATTAGCAAAGAGATTACAGAAAGACATCCCCAGGATAATGTATCATGACCAAATAAGGTTTATACCAGAAAGGCAGGGCTGTTATAGTATTAGGAAAACTATTAACATAATTGAATACCAAACTAACAAAAATAATATGATTATCTCAATAGATGCAGAAAAAGCAATTGACAAAATCCAACCCCCATTCTTATTAAAAAAAAAAGAGAGAGAATACAGGAATAAATGGAAGTTTCCTTAAAATGATCAGTAGCATCTATTTAAAATCATCAGCAAGCTTCATATGTAATGTGAACAAATGAAAACCATTCCCAATAAAAACCCACCATTACTATTCAATATTGAATTAGAAATGTTAGCTTTGGCAATGAGAAGAAAAAGATAGTAAAGGAATTAGAATAAGTAATAAGGAAACCAAATTATCACTCTTTGCAGACGATATGATGGTATACTTAGAGAACCCTAGAGAATCAACTAAAAATCAACTAGAAACAATTCACACCTTTAGCAAAGTAGCAGGATACAAAATAAATCCACATAAATCAATAGCTTTTTATATATTATCAATGAAGTCCAGCAGCAAGAGATACAAAGAGAAATTCCATTTAAAATAATTATCAATAATATAAAATATTTGGGAGTCTACCTATCAAGGCAAAGACAGGAACTATATGAACACAACTATGAAATACTTTGTACATAAATAAAGTCAGATCTAATCATTTGGGAAAAAATATCAAGTGTTCATGGGAAGTCTGAACATATGTAATAAAAATGAGAATACTACTCTAAATTAATCTACTTATTCATTTCCATACCAATCAAACTCTCAAGAAATTGTTTTTATAGATCTAGGAAAATAATAACAAAGTTCATCTGGAAGAACAAAAGGTCAAGAATTTTAAAGGAATTAATGAAAAAAAAAAATACCACTGAAGATGGCTTAGCTGTACCAGACCTAAAACTGTATTATAAAGCAGTGGTCATCAAAACCATTTATTTGATAATTGCTAAGAAATAGAGTAGTCAATCAGTGGAATGGGTTAGGTTTACAGGCCAAAATACTCAATAACTAATGTAATCAAGTGTTTGACAAACCCCAAGACCCCAGATTTTGGGTTAAGAACTCATTATTTGACAAAAACTCCTGGGAAAATTGGAAAATAGTATGGTAGAAACTCAGCATTGACCCACACCCAATACTGTATACAAAGATAAAATCAAAATGAGTTCATGATTTAAACATAAAGAGTGATATTATAGGCAATTTAGAAGAACAAAGGATAGCTTACCTCACAGATTTGTGGAGAAGGAAGGAATCTGTGGTCAAAGAAGAAATGGAGTACATTACTGAACACAAAATAGATCATTTTCATCATATTAAGTTAAAAAGTTTTTGTACAAAGAAAATTAATGCAAACAAGATTAAAAAGGAAACAATAAACTGGGAGAAATTTTACATTTAAGGGTTCTGATAAAAGCCTTTATATTTGGTATAAATTTTGTCCAGACTTAACAACCAAAAATAATGTGATAATTTTTGTAAAACTACAATTTTTAAAGAAGATTTATAAGTGAAATTGTGAATTTTAATCACCTACTGCTCACTTTTATATCTAAGTAAATATCTTCAAAAATGTAAAATTTAAAGCCATCTGATTATCTATGTTCCTTTCTAGGCTTTCTTTTTTTCTGTTTTTTTTTTTTTTAAGAAAAAGTATCTTATGTTTTTCTTTTCTTTTTTAAAAACATCTTCTTATGACCAATAGGATGATTTCAGAAAGGCCTGGAGAGACTTACACGAACTGATGCTGAGTAAAACGAGCAGGACCAGGAGATCATTATATACTTCAACAACAATACTATATGATGACCAGTTCTGAGGGACCTGGCCATCCTCAGCAATGAGATCAACCAAATCATTTTCAATGTAGCAGTAATGAACTGAACCAGCTACACCCAGAGAAAGAACTCTGGGAGATGACTAAAAACCATTACATTGAATTCCCAATCCCTATATTTTTGCCCACCTGCATTTTTGATTTCCTTCACAAGGTAATTGTACAATATTTCAGAGTCTGATTCTTTTTGTACAGCAAAATAACAGTTTGGTCATGTATACTTATTGTGTATCTAATTTATATTTTAATGTATTTAACATCTA
This sequence comes from Sarcophilus harrisii, assembly GCF_902635505.1. Lineage (NCBI taxonomy): Eukaryota > Metazoa > Chordata > Mammalia > Dasyuromorphia > Dasyuridae > Sarcophilus > Sarcophilus harrisii. The sequence goes on from NC_045427.1 coordinate 192,214,927, forward strand.
CTGGTCATCCTGCCATCTGGGGGGAGGGGGTGGGGGGTAAGAGGTGAAAAATTGGAACAAGAAGTTTGGCAATTGTTAATGCTGTAAAGTTACCCATACATATAACCTGTAAATAAAAGGCTATTAAATAAATAAATAAAATAAAATAAATAAATAAAAAATAAAAACATCTTCTTTGGTGATCTATTAACAGGATTCTGATTGTTGCTCCTAGCCCGTATCAATTCCCAGCCCCACAGCAATATATTAATAAAGGGTCTCACTAGATCAATGAGAAGGCTAGTTTATTCTGTAAACACATCACCAGTTATCACATAATGGTTACCGCAAAACATAAGATAGAAATCAGCCAATAAAAAAATGGCAACAATAAGATGCAGAACAGGACATTGGACTACAAACCTCAATAAATCCCCCCCCGCCCAAACAGCTGAGCTGCTGGCTCCTTCAGGGAGCTTTGTATACTGAGATGACAGTCCTTCCATAATTTCTAAACATAAAGCATTCCATTACACGCATATGCTATAATTTATTCAGACAATTCAGTTGATGGACATATCCTTGATTTCCAGTTTTTTGCCATTAAAAAAGAACTGTAATAAATATTTCTTGTACATGTGTTCCTTTCCACTTTAGTTCTTTGCTGCATTGGCCAAGTAGTATTTCTGGATCAAAAGGTATACAGCTTAGTGATTTTTGAGCAGTATCTTCAAATAATTTTTGACAATAAGTGGGACTAATTCACATGTTCACTAAAAGTGTACCTAGTCTGTCTGGCTTCCTTCTATACCTTGAAGAATTATAAACTTTCTAGTTATATCATTTTTCTTTATTTGATAAATGTGAGCTTTTAGTTTGCATTTATCAAATTACTGATGATTAGAACTATTTTTTTAAAAGATCATTGAAGTTATAGATTTCTTCTTTTGAGAACAGTTTATAAATTTTCACCATTTATTTTTTGTGGTGTGGCTCTTGTTCTTGTGTATTTGAATTCTTTCTTTCTATTTTGCATATAAGATTTACAGAAAAACTTGCTGCAAATATCCTGTTCCCCTTAACTGCTTTCCTTTAAATTACAATTGAATATGTCTTGTTTTGTGCACTTTAAATATTAATGTTTTCAAAATTGTATATTTTATCTTCTGATATCCTCTCTCTCTCATTTATTTGTCATGAACTTTCTCCCTGTCCAAAGTTGGGAAAGGTATTTATTTCCTTGGTTCTCTAACTTGTTTATATTTATTTAAATCTGAAAAGTACATATAAAGGTTCCCAATTATTATAGCAAGGAACTTAAAAACTCTAGTAGAATGTCCTCCATGAAATTCTCATATCTTCTTCCCCATTCTCTTCAAAATCGTTTTTTTTTTTTTTTTGCTACCATCCTTCATACACTCATTTCACTTCACCTTAGCCTTAGTCTTTCTTAGTTTCTAGATTCTTGTATCCTCCCTTTCCATTATATTCTTTTTTTTTTTTTTTTTGATTTTATTTATTTATTTTTTTAAATAACTTTTTATTGACAGAACCCATGCCAGGGTAATTTTTTACAACATTATCCCTTGCACTCACTTCTGTTCTGATTTTCCCCCTCCCTCCCTCCACACCCTCCCCCAGATGACAAGCAGTCCTATTCATGTTAAATAGGTTACAATAGATCTTAGATACAATATATGTGTGCAGAACTAACAGTTCTCTTGTTGCTCAGGGAGAAATGGATTTAGAAGGTATAAATAAACCGGGAAGAAGAACAAAAATGCAAACACTTTACATTCATTTCCTAGTGTTCTTTCTTTGGATGTAGCTGCTTCTGTCCATTCTTGATCAATTGAAACTGATTTATATCTTCTCTTTGTGGAAGAAATCCACTTCCATCAGATTACATCTTCATACAGTATCGTTGTTGAGGTATATAATGATCTCCTGGTTCTGCTCATTTCACTCAGCATCAGTTCATGTAAGTCTCACCAATCCTCTCTGTATTCATCCTGCTGGTCGTTTCTTACAGAACAATAATATTCCATAACATTCATATACCACAATTTACTCAACCATTCTCCAATTGATGGGCATCCATTCATTTTCCAGCTTCTAGACACTACAAACAGGGCTGCCACAAATATTTTGGCACATACAGGTCCCTTTCCCTTCTTTAGTATCTCTTTGGGGTATAAGCCTAGTAGAAAAACTACTGGATCAAAGGGTATGCACAGTTTGATAACTTTTTGAGCATAGTTCCAAATTGCACTCCAGAATGGCTGGATGTGTTCACAATTCCACCAACAATGTATCAGTGTCCCTGTTTTCCCACATCCCCTCCAACATTCTGCGTTATCTTTCCCTGTCATTCTGGCCAGTCTCACAGGTGTGTAGTGGTATCTCACAGTTGTCTTAATTTGCATTTCTCTGATCAATAGTGATTTGGAACACTCTTTCATATGAGTGGTAATAGTTTCAATTTCATCATCTGAAAATTGTCTGTTCATATCCTTTGACCATTTATCAGTTGAAGAATGGCTTGATTTCTTATAAATTAGAGTGAATCCTCTATATATTTTGGAAATGAGGCCTTTATCAGAACCTTTGACTGTAAAAATGTTTTCCCAATTTATTGTTTCCCTTCTAACATTGCCTGCATTAGCTTTGTTTGTACAAAAACTTTTCAATTTGATATAATCAAAATTTTCTATTTTGTAGTCAATAGTGATCTCTAGTTCTTCTTTGGTCATAAATTCCTTCCTCTTCCACAGGTCTGAGAGGTAAACTATCCTATGCTCTTCCAATTTATTTATAATCTCATTTTTTATGCCTAGATCATGAACCCATTTTGATCTTATCTTGGTGTATGGTGTTAAGTGTGGGTCAATGCTTACTTTCTGCCATACTAAGTTCCAATTTTCCCAGCAATTTTTGTCAAATAATGCATTCTTATCCTCAAAACTGGGGTCTTTGGGTTTGTCAAACAATAGATAATTAAAGTTATTGGCTGTTTTGTCCTTTGCACCTAACCTATTCCATTGATCAACTAGTCTATTTCTTAGCCAATACCAGATGGTTTTAGTAACCGCTGCTTTATAATATAATTTTAGATCTGGTACAGCTAGGCCAGCTTCATTTGATTTTTTTTTTTCATTAATTCCCTTGAAATTCTTGACCTTTTGTTTTTCCATATGAACTTTGTTGTTATTTTTTCTAGGTAATCAAAATAGTTTTGGGGGAGTCTGATTGGTATAGCTCTATTATATTCTTAACAATTCTCTTCCATTGTTAATCTACTTTCATCCTAGCTATTAATACTCTTCTATTCTCTTCCCAATGTGGAGCTCAGTTTTCTTTCAGAGACAATATATTTCTTGGTACCCTTTCAGACCCTTGATCACTCTATCATTAGCTATCATTTCTTTCACTCTCCCTGGAATAATGGGTCAGGAGAGGAGTTGGTATCCACTTTTATCCCTATTTCCATTTGTGTATCCTTCTGCCATCATCACTCAGCAATTGCCTCTTTTTAAAAAAACATTCTCTCCATTGAATATTTTGGGAATATGCCCCAAAGACTATAAAACTGCACATACCCTTTGATCAAGCAGTGCTGTTATTGGATTTGTATCCCAAAGAAATCATAAAAGAATCTATCATTAAAAAAAAAAAAAACTACCTCATGTTTAAAAATGCTTATAACAGCTCTTTTTGTGATGGCAAAGAATTGGAAAATTAGCAGATGCCCATCAACTGGGAAATATACAATAACTTATTCTATATGAAAGTAATGGGATCTCATATTTCTATTAAAATGATAAATAGCTTGATTTTATAAAGTCCTGGAAAGATTTGCATGAACTAATGATGAGGGAAACAAGCAGAACCAAGAGAACATTGTATACAGCAACAGCAAGAGTGTGAGCTGATCAACAGGCTTGGTTCTTCTCTGTGGTTCAGTGATCCAAGGAAATCCCAATAAACTTTGGATGGAAAATGCCATCCACATCCAGAGAAAGAAATATGGAAACTGAATGTAAATCAACACATACTATATTTGCTTTTTTTCTTCTGTTTTTTTTTTTTTCTCTCTCATGGTTTCTCTCTTTTGTTCTGATTTTTCTCTCCCAACAAATGTACATATATAAACAAAAAAAGGCATTTTTACATGTAACTGGGGAAGATAAAAATTAAACAAAATTCTCTCCATTGTCCAGAACCCTGTTCATATTATAAAATGACTCCCTAATTATATTTCCTCCCTTCCAATAAGTTCCATATTTGGCACGCAATTCAACTTTTACCTTTTAAATAACTTAGATAATGTTTCACCTACCTCAACTACCATGAGTTCTTTTGCTAATATTCTATGACTACATAGGAACAGTCATAATTCAGACATCACCCCACAAGATCCACAATTCAATTTGTCTCAGATGCCATAATTACCAATTATAACTCAGAGAAAAAGGCACAGATCAAAGCCTAAAGCTGAAGTTCTAAATTTTGTCATTGTTACCTGATGTTTGTCTCAGAAATATAATTAGTTCGATTAGTTTTATTTTCTCCCCGAGGAAAATTAAACTGAATTTGTATGCGACAACTTATCACAAAGATTCTCTAGTTACCTATTCCATTATGATATGTCAGTATATGTAGATAATACATTTGCATTTTCAAAGGTTGTTTACATTGAACTTTGTCCTTCTAAACCATAACCATGTAAGCTGTTCAGACCTAGATAATTTCTAAAAGACTTTTTTTTTTATGCTGCAGTGTGTCAGATATAGTGGCTTAGTGGGAAAAAGATTGTATTTAATGTCAAAAAACCTGGTTTTGAATCCTTTCTAATCTACGTATTATTTCTGTGACCTGAGACAATACTCTACCTGAGTTTTTTTTCTGATTTTATAAAATGGGTAGGCAAGATTAATCAGTAAATCAGTCATTTTTTTAGGGCTCACTAAGATCCTTTTCAGCTATGTATCAATTATCCAGTGATTCTGAGATTATTTTTTAAATCCTAAATCTGAAGACTGGTGCAAATGGAGTGGAAATTCAGAAGAGGCCTTGTTAAGGATTGGTATGTAACTTGTTTATGTAACTGGAAAGCTTTTTTATTAAAAAAAAAAAAAAGAATTAAGAAAAATCCAAATCAATGATCTTCACCTTTCTTTAAAAGTGGTTTCTAACAGAGATTGCATGGAAAAAGAATACTATTCGGTTTTTATTCTTACATGCCTAAAATATATCATGGATTCATCTGAAGTAGACAAAATAACTGCATTTTTTACTTTAATTAAAATTGTTGTTGACTACATTTTTATTCATATATTATATATTTGTACCTGATCTAAAGTCATCTTATTTTATATCTTTCTAAATATCCTTTTTGAAAAAGTGTTTTTTTTCATTTATGAAATAAATATTTAATAACATTAAAACATTAAAAATGATGGTTGCACATGAAATTGCAAATCTGTTTTGTACAATTTGTTATTCCTTTTAAATATATAATAAAGTCATCGTGTGTTTTTTTTTTTCATTTTTTTACTTTTGCCCTGCCCTGAAGCTTAGAGAAGGCTACCATTGGACACGTGTGTGTGTGTGTGTGTGTGTATGTGTGTGTGTAAAATTATCTTATACATACTTCTATTTCTCATTTCTTTCTCTGGATGCATATGTCAGAACCTTTCTTTCATGTGCCCTTTATACTTAATTTGGGTATTCATAATAGTCAAAATGACTTAGTACCATGGTGTCTTAAAGCAATATTGCTGCTATTATATATAATGTTCTGCAGATTTTGCTCCTTTTTCTTTTCATTATTTTGTTCAAATGTATCCAAGATTTTCTAAAACCAAAAGGGTTATAATTTCATGTAGTTAGGTAGTATCCTATCAGGATCATATAACATTCCCCAATTGATATCCCCATAATTTCCATTCTTTGCCAGCAGAAAGAGAGCTTCTATAAATATTTTAGAACATAGAAATTCTTTTCCTTTTTCCATAATCATTTTTTCAAAATAGACATATTAGTGGTATTGCTAAATCAAAGAGTATAGGCACTTTAATAATTTTGTTTGCATAATTCCATATTATTCGTTAAAATGTTTGGATCAGTTTACAATTTCAAAATTGTAACAGTGAATTAGTATCCAAATTTTTCAAATCCCTTCCAACTTTGTTGATTATCTCTTTCCATCAATAGGTATAAAAGAATATCCCAAAGTTATTTTAATTTGCATTTTTCAAATCAATGATGATTCAGCACTTTTCTTAATGACCATAAATTGTTTCTTTTTTAGCTGAAAACTGCCTTTTCATGTACTTTGACCATTTATCAATTGAGAAATGATTCATATTCTTGTAGATTTAACTAAGTTATTTATATATTTGAGACATGAGATCTTTATCTGAGAATCTGTCTATAATTTCCTCTCTCCCCAGTATTCTGCTTTTCTTCTGATTTTGGTTTTATTTGCTTTATTTAGACAATTTTTTAAAAATTTAACATGTTTATCATTTGGACACACTGCATAATAAGCAACACATAGTTGGTACTCTATAAATATTTGCTGATTAGTTCGTTTAAAAAGGCAAAGTAATTACCCAGTTTTATTAGTGAATATAGGTATATACGTGTAGATACATAGATAATAGCTAGATAGACACATATATACAATGTATATATGTATATATATATATATATATATATATATATATTCACACAAATTTATATAAATTGTAGAAGAGAACAAGCCTTTATAAAGCATGTACTATGGGCCAGCCACAGTGCTAAGCATTTTACAAATATTATTAGTATATATATATATATATGTGTGTGTGTGTGTGTGTGTGTGTGCAGATTCAGTCCCTTATCATGTTTTTTAGAGTGGCTTTGAATTTCATGAAGTAAGAAGTTGCTCTCCTACTGTTCTAGAAGACATTTCATTTTAATCATCATCTTTCTTTATTCTAAGATAGATTCTGCTTGGGGTAATTTAAATATTTTCATATACTCTAAAATTCCATGCCAAATATGAGCCATGCAGAGACCTTCTTTCCTCTGGGGAAATTAATTTCAAACTCAGCTTTCACTCTCAGGAATACACAACCCTCTCTTGGTTTCATTCTCATAGGAAATAAGACAGTAAATTAAAATTAGATGCAAAAATTACTGGAGGCAGAAAAAAAAAAAAAAACATTATGTCAAACAAGCATAGCCTAGAATGGCCTTTTTTATATAGTTCATTAGATATGTGAAGACCAAGTTAGCACCCTGGATGCCTTAGAATCAGTCGGAGTCAGGATAACCAAAAGTCCTTGGTCTTTATTCTTGGTCTTTTTTTTTTTTTGGGGGGGGGGGGGAGTGAAGGGAATGGACACAAGCTCTCCACTACCTCCCTTCTCCTGGTCCACCAGAAAAGTGACTCTGGCTTGTCTTACTCAACCCCCTAATCCCTCCTACAATTCTCTGTATACACCAAAAGATTGAACTAGCACAAAATAGTGGGAAGGGCCATTTTCCAAGCATATGCTAATAGAGTATTTTCCAATAAGTAATTAGCCTTAAGTGCTTGGTTGACTGATTTCAGTGTACCTACTCAGAGTTTCAGCCCTTTACAAGAGCTTATACAAAGTTTGAAAATAATTTCCATAAAAATTTATCTTATAAGACACAAGTACTTCATAATGGAAAGGAAATGATATTTAATGTCATTGGATCAAAGATTATTCTTAAGAGGTCTTAAAAAGCATATAGTCCAATGACTTCCTTTTTATAAATGATAAAATAGGCTTAGAAATTTTAGGTGACTTGGCCAAGTTCGCACATGTAGTCATTTTCTTTCTTTTTTTTTTTTTTCTTTTTTGCCTGAACCTGATTTTTTTTTTTAATTTTAATAGCCTTTTATTTATAGATTATATGTATGGGTAACTTTACAGCATTGACAATTGCCAAACCTCTTGTTCCAATTTTTCCCTTCCTTCCCCCCATCCTCTCCCTGAGATGGCAGGATGGCCAGTAGATGTTAAATATATTAAAATATAAGTTAGATACACAATAAGTATACATGACCAAACCCTTATTTTGCTGTACAAAAAGAATCGGATTCTGAAATATTGTACAATTAGCTTGTGAAGGAAATCCAAAGTGCAGGCCTGCAAAAATATAGGGATTGGGAATTCAATGTAATGTTTCTTAGTCATCTCCCAGAGTTCTTTTTCTGGGCGTAGCTGGTTCAGTTCATTATTGCTCCATTGGAACTGATTTGGTTCATCTCATTGCTGAGGATGGCCAAGTCCATCAGAATTGGTCATCATATAGCATTGTTGTTGAAGTATATGATGATCTCCTGTCCCTGCTCATTTTCTCCTTCCCTCCACCCGGTGACAGGCAGTCCAATATATTAAATATGTTAAAATATAGGTTAAATACAATATATTTATACATATGTATACAGTTATCTTTCTGCACAAGAAAAATCAAATCAAAAAGGAAAAAAAAACTGTGAAAGAAGAACTGAAAGCAAGCAACAACAGAGAGAGTGAAAATGCTATATACAACTATTTCTATATTCTTTTTGGTCAAATCTGGTATTCCTAGCTAATTTTATATCACCCATCATGTGATAAAAGTAACAGTATTATTAATAATCACAGTTCTTTTCATAAGAAGTAGTATGATTTAGAACACTGAATTGTACAGAGCTAAAATGTCTGCTAAAATTAGAAAAGTATTATAGTCCATATAATTACTCCCAGTATAATTCTAACAGCCTGAGATAACTAACAGTTAAGAGTGAATTGCTCCATGCATTCTCTTGTCTATTCACAACATTATCCCTCAGATATTCCAAAAAAACATTTTAAACTATTGACATGATGGTTCACTTCATCCCTGTGCTGCCTGGAATCTTTCAAAATGTCACAAATATACATGGCTTCATTTTCAAAAAGCCTTTACAGTACTATTCAATAGCTGGTAACCAAAAGTAGGAATACATTGAACAATCACTCCCAATGGTATATATTCTAAGAAAATTGGCAATATCGCCCTTTTTGTGACAGCTTCTATCCAAGAATAGCATACAGAAAATAAAAACTTTATCATTGATTGAAACCATTTCAGTATGTTTAAAAATAAAGGTTCTTAAAGACATGGAAAACCCTGATAATTATGTTCACTTTCATGACATAGCTAATTTTGAAGAAAAAATGTGTTGTGTCTTACTCTAATAAATTGTTAATTTTTAAAATATTACTTATGTTGGCAGTTTAAAAAAAAACAAAGAATGGAACATTAATACTCTGTTTACACTTCACAGGACAATGTTTTTAAACTTTAAATACAACAATTCTATCTTCCCCAAATTCAAATGATAATCTTTATATGTACAAAATATATAAAAATGATCATTAAAATTAAATCAAATGGAACTTATATTTATATTGCTGATATAACATAACTATCTTTATATTTAAAAAAATTTCAGTACTATTTTTTTTTGCCCTGTAGTTTACAACAGTTTAAATATACATGAATATAAAATGTAAAACTGTACTTTCTTTGTTTCTTATTCTCTTCTTTACTGGGGAATCTGGCGTTAGATCTCATCATTCAACAGAAATTTCTTGCTCCAAAGTTACCAATGATTTCTTAATTGTTGAATCTAGTGGACTTTTGTCAGTCACCATCATTCTTGATCTCTTTGAAGCCTTTGAAATTTTTAATCAATCTCTTCTTGATATTCACTTTCATCTAAATTTTTATGACACTACTTTTTCTTGATTCTCAGTAAATTTCTAAGTGGTTCATAGTGATTAGTGATATGTTGAAAATGATTAACACCTGAGATTCAGGAGTATTGAATCTTGAGAGAAAAGACTACCTTTGGGGTCAATAAAGGAGTGAGCTGCAGAAATGGATGTATATTTTTTTTTCCTTGACCTTCTAGCTAGTAGTGGTGATAGAATATAGGCCTCAAAAAGAGTGGACATTACAGGAGTGTCATTACAGGAGCCTGAGCTTTGTAATCTAGGAATAAAAAAGAAAATGGGAGGATCTGGCTAAGGTACAGGTGGGATAGGAAGCACAAATGCCCATATATTGCATATGCCATATACACTTGGGGCAGAGCTTTGGTCTCCTTCCCACCCTCTCAATTATTGCTTTTTGCAGATGTTCCTATTGTTGCTAAATCCTATCAATTCCACTTTTAATAAATTGTATTGACTCTATTATGGCATCATTCATATAAAACTATTCTATGCACAGTTATCAGTCTTCTCATTCTCACTTTAAAGGTTTTATCTAATCTTCATTCTTTTTTACCTTCTCTAGGATTTGATAACAATGACACTTTCCACTCCCTCCTCCCCATAGACTCTCTTCTCATGGGCTTTCATGAAACTGATGTTTCTTGGTTGTCTTGCTTCCTGTCTGACCACTCTTTCTTATTCTCTTTTATTGGATCTTCCTCTACTCCTGAACAATAATTGTGGCTATACCCAAAGTTATTATCCTGGGCCCCTTTCACTTTTCTTTGAATACCATCTTACTTGGTATTTTCATAAAACTCCAGGATTGAATTATTATCTTTATGTTAATAAATCTATAGTGCCTCAACTAAAATTATCTCACATATAATAAATTGGAGCTGTAGAAGGTCTTTCCAGATCCTCCAAGCCATGGGTTCCTTCCCTTTTGAGATAACTTTGTATATATTTTGGACCTTATATGCATTACTGCCCTTAGCCTCCAGCAATTTATAAATAAAATTTATCTCCTAGTCATCTTAGACTGAACACACCTCAAACAGAATGCCTGTTTTCCTTCAAAGCATTCCAAGCTCACATTTTCTATGATCTTGTCAACTATTCAACTCTCATTCATTCTGTGCATTTAATAAGATCCCAAAACTTCTCATTTATATTGACATGACGTTCATATTCTACATATGGAAGATAGTCTTTTGATATACATGGGGCTCTTGCATATATTTCTTTTCTACTCACACAGACATCTCTGCAGTCCAGGTCTCCGAAATCTATAGTTGTATTGTAGAGTATCCCTGATTCCAATCTCTCTCCAGTGCAACATATCCTTCCCAACGCTGCCAAACATTTCTCTAAAGCAGACCGTGTCACTCCACAATATCCACATATTAGGTTACAGGGCCTCCCTATTGCCTCTAGCATCAAATAGATGCTTCTTTCTTTGACATTCAAAATTCTTACATAGGGGTCCTCATTTATTTTCTTTTATATTTTCTCACATCATCTCTAAGTCTTGTTTTCATGACTTATTTACTGTTTTTTTTTTTTTTTTTTGCAAGACTCTGATCATCCCTTACACTCAGCTGAAATCCCACCTTTGCAGTCCTTTCTTTTCAGGGACCCTAATTCCTAATTCATTATACAATATCACATCCCATCTATCCTGTATGTATTTCACAAGTATTTATTTATACACATATACATGTGTGTATTTGTGTGCATATGTGTCTCCATCATTAGAATATGCATTCTTTGAGGACAGGAATTATTTTTGCCATTATTTGTATATGAATTTCTTAGTCCAGTGCCTAAATAGTAAATGCTGAATAAACACTTGCTCATTGGTTGAATACAATTTTATATTTTTTCCATTCTTTTTTATATCTGCTTCAGTTACCCTAATCCAAGTAGACATAACCTTTTGCTGGATCATTGCTTTCTGAACACATCTCCTAATTCTAGTTTTTCCCTTCAAATATCTTAAACCAAGAAACCTACTCAAAGCAAAGTTTTGTTCTTGTCATTCCCCCTGATCAGAATCATCCAGTGATTCTCTATTTCCTACTGAAGAAAGTCCAGATGCTTTGGTCTGACATTTAAAATCAGTCATAATTTCTCTTCAACTTATATGTTGAAATTCATGTTATATTACTCCCTGGCACATGTGCTACCCTCATAAAAAACTGATATTTAATGATTTCTATCTTTTTTGGCTCCAGGAAGTTTATATTACCTTCACCTGTAATACTTCTTCATACCACCTTTGCCTTTCAACATGTAAAAATATAGATATCAATAACAATATATAAATATTTATTGATATATATTGATATCAATATTTATATCTATATCTATATTATCCTCTACATTAAATCTTCTGTGTATCTGACCCACCCACACTTAAATGACTTTCTTCTTTTGACTTCTATAATATTTTGTTTACCTCCATTATAATGTGCTTGAATAAAATTGTTCATAAAATTGAATAAAATCACAAAGATAGGGAAAAGTCGAGCACAATATGTTGCTTCCTAAAGTTGTTACTTATAAGTTAGAGGCAAATGATTGTCAGAGAATGAATGGATCAGATACTTAATTTTAACCCCTCATTTCATTGTCACCCTCAACTCTATTTATTCTTTAGCAAGTACTGATTAAAAATTCAATAATTCATAAGACATAGAAGTTTGTTTTAGATATACAAACACAAATAAAATAAAATTTCTGCCTTCAAAGAGTTTACAAGCCAGTATGGGAAAAACATAAACACAAATAACCATGATATAACAGAAAGTGAATTAGCAAAACTCTAGGAAGACTCTTAAGATAAATTAGAAGAAAGGGAGATTACTGGCTATTGGGAGGTAAAAAAAGACTTTACAAAGTAGTTGGCAAATGAGTTGTTACCTCTAAGTAGCCAGTAGCTCGGTAGTCTAATATGAGTATTGCTAACTGATAGTTTCTGGCTTCTAATAATTTATCTGCTTTGTGTTTAAGCATGTTGTCAATGAGGACCTGTGTGTGGGAAGTTGCATAAAGGACATTATCAAGGGCATGTCTGACCAAAAAAGGACATGGACTGGTCATGTATCAAAAGTGAAGCATATCTGAGTGCTACACTAACATTCCTCTAATATGAAAAGACACAAGGAAAGTCATCCAGTGTACCTGGAAAAATTTTTATAAAGAAATTATGTCAAGACACAGCAAAAATTGACCAAGAGAAAAGGAGTAAGCATTTATATAATACCTTCTTTGTGTAAATTCCAAGAAGTTTACAAATATGCCTTCATTTAATCTTTATAACAATCCTATAAGTTAAGTGCTGTTGTTATCCCCATTTTATAATTGAAGAAATTTATAATTGAAGAAACAGAAGTTAAATGACTTGTCCATGGCCACACAGCTATTAATAGTCTAAATCTTAATTTGAACTCAAGATTTCCTAACTCCAGGTCATCCTTCTATCCATTGCAACATCAGCTGACTAGACACAGGATGAATAGTTGCAGCTGAGCTCTGATTTGCAACTTGAGAGAAATATCTACTTTAATGAGATCATAGATCTATCAAAGTTTTAAATGATCCTCTTTTGTTTGTTTTTCCTTTTTCTTTCCAACCAGGAATAGAATAATCTACATGAAGCATGAATTAGAACAAGTCAAAAACCCAATCCCTCATTACATAACCAAACTAGGAAGACCTGAAAACTTTATAAATTTCAGAGGCTTTTTCCAATATCCCAATCATATGGGTGAGCATGTATCAACTACTTGTGACTCTCGTTTTTCATTCGAACTATTGGTTGGACTCAGGACTTATTTTATCATTATGAAACAAATCAATGTTCCTCTGTCTGCACATCATGGGCAGACTCACTGATCTTTCTTTCCCATACAGTTTTTAAAAATAAAAATTATAGCTGATCTTAAAGGACATGCTTGTAACTTGGTGACAGAAAATATAAAGTCAGGAAAGCCCATTTTAATCAGATATTTGGGGGTTTCATTGTGAGTGCTGAGGACATTTTAATAAACTTTCCCAAAAGTGAGTGAAAGGATGTGGTTTCCATCAAAGCTTTTTTCAGTAACCAAACCAACAAGAGCAGAAAAACACACCTACACAGTTACAGGTGCTTACAGCTCCCTAAGAACACAGAAAAAACAAACACAATTTCTGACATCTTTTCTACTACAATTTGTTGGGGCCTTCTTTGACCAATAACTCTTTTTTGGCATAAAGATTGGATGGTGCAGATTACAATTAGAACCTTAGACCCATGTTGGAAGGGGAACATTAAAAACTACATTATGCCATTTCTGTGGTGGCATGGGGGCATCATGCAATTTGGTCCATGATAAATGAGGCAGTTTGGTAAACTTCTTGCATTAGGTTATTTGTCTTTCTCTAGCCTAGCAAAAAGTTTGAAATAATCACAAGTTAACCATAATATTAGTTAGGCTTCAGTACATACAGTGAGTTTTTTTTTTAATAGTATTTTCCCCCAATTACATCTCAAGATAATTTTTAGCATTCATTTTTATAAGACTTTTCTCCTTCCCTTGCTCCCTTCTTTCTTTCTCCTCTTCCTAAAATGGTAGGCAATTTTATATAAGTTATACATGTAAAAATATTTCCATATTAGTTACTTTTGTGAAGGAAGAAAAAGAACAAAATTAAAAAAAATAAAGTAAGTAAAAAAAAGTAAGAGCTTCAATCTGCATTCAGAGTTTAACAACTCTATCTGGATATGGATTATATTTTCCTTAGTGAGTCATTCATAGTTGATTATGGCATAATATTGTTGCTATTGTGTACAATGTTTTCCTGGTCTACTCATTTCATTTGGCATCAGTTTGTACAAATCTTTCCAAGTTTTTCTGAAATCTGCCTGTTCATCATATCTTGTTGCACAATTTCATTAAATTCATAAACCACAGCTTTTTTAGCTATTCCCCAATTGATAAGTATCCCTTCAACTTATAATAGTTTGCCACCATAAAAAGGGCAGCTTTTAATATTTTTGCACATGTATGTTCTTTTCTTTTTTTATATAACCATTTTGGGATACATACCTAGTAGTGGTGCTAGGTCAAAGGATATGCACAATTTGGTTGCCCTTTGGACATAGTTCCAAATTGCTTTCAAGAAGGGCTGGATCAATTCACAACTCTATCAACAATGCATTAACACCCCAATTTTCCTACAACCTGCATTTATAATTTTCTTTCTTTCTTATATTAGTAAATCTGAAAGATGAGAGGTAGTTCTCAGAGTTTAATTTGTATTTCACTATTCAAAAGTGATTTAGAGTAGTTCTTCATATGCCTATAAATAGCTTTGATTTTCTTATGTGAAAATTACCTATTCATAGCCTTTGATTGATTATCAATTGGGGAAGTGGTTATATTATAGATTTGATTCAGTTCATGTTAAGGGACAAGTCAATTCTCTGAGAGCTTCACAGCTGTGTATCATAGCATCTGAAGGAGCTGCAAGGCAGCCTTTGCTGACACAGGTGTTGCAGAGTGGGAATGAGATAAATTGGAGGCAGACAGAAGAAGAGAGAGTTCAGACAACTCAATGGCCTCTGTCACAGAGAACAGAAAACAGCAACTGCCTCTCAGTATCCTTGTATCATCCTCTCACAAGAGGAGATCCATTCTAGGTTGGAACTCCAGTAGCCACTGTCAAGTGGCTCCCATGTATATTTCTTTTTTTTTTTTTCCCTTTTTTTTTTTTTTTTTTTTTTTTTTAATTTAATAGCCTTTTATTTACAGGATATATACATGGGTAACTTTACAGCATTAACAATTGCCAAAGCTCTTGTTCCAATTTTTCACCTCTTACCCCCCCACCCCCCCCTAAATGGCAGGATGACCAGTGGATGTTAAATATATTAAAATATAACTTAGATACACAATAAGTATACATGACCAAAACATTATTTTGCTGTACAAAAAGAATCAGACTCTGAATTATTGTACAATTAGCTTGTGAAGGAAATCAAAAATGCAGGTGTGCATAAATATAGGGATTGGGAATTCAATGTAATGGTTTTTAGTCATCTCCCAGAGTTCTTTTTCTGGGTATAGCTAGTTCAGTTCATTACTGCTCCATTAGAAATGATTTGGTTGATCTTGTTGCTGAGGATGGCCTGATCCATCAGAACTGGTCATCATCTAGTATTGTTGTTGAAGTATATAATGATCTCCTGGTCCTGCTCATTTCACTCAGCATCAGTTCATGTAAGTCTCTCCAGGCCTTTCTGAAATCATCCTGTTGGTCATTTCTTACAGAACAGTAATATTCCATAATTTTCATATACCACAATTTATTCAGCCATTCTCCAACTGATGGACATCCATTCAGTTTCCAGTTTCTAACCACTACAAAAGGGCTGCCACAAACATTCGATTGCACATACAGGTCCCTTTCCCTTCTTTATAATCTCTTTGGGACATAATCCCAGTAGTAACACTGCTGGATCAAAGGGTATGCACAGTTTGATAACGTTTTGAGCATAGTTCCAAACTACTCTCCAAAATGGTTGGATTCGTTCACAACTCCACCAACAATGAATCAATGTCCCAGTTTTCCCACATCCCTCAACAATCGTCATTATTTTTCCTGTCATCTTAGCCAATCTGACAGGTGTGTGAGTGAGTATCTTAGAGTTGTCTTAATTTGCATTTCTCTGATTAATAATGACTTGGAGCATCTTTTCATATGACTAGAAATAGTTTCAATTTCTTCATCTGAGGAATTGTCTGTTCATATCCTTTGACCATTTTCAATTGGAGAATGGCTTGATTTTTTATAAATTAGAGTTAATTCTCTATATATTTTGGAAATAGAGGCCTTTATCAGAACACTTTGACTGTAAAAATATTTTCCCAGTTTATTGCTTCCCTTCTAATCTTGTCTGCATTAGTTTTGTTTGTACAAAAGCTTTTTCAGTTTGGTATAATCGAAATTTTCTATTTTGTGATCAGTAATGATCTCTAGTTCTGCTTTGGTCATAAAGACCTTCCCCTTCCACAGGTCTGAGAGGTAAACTATCCTATGTTCCTCTAATTTATTAATAATTTCATTCTTTATGCCTAGGTCATGAACCCATTTTGACCTTATCTTGGTGTACGGCGTTAAGTATGGATCAATGCCTAGTTTCTGTCATATTAGTTTCCAATTTTCCCAGCAATTTTTATCAAACAGTAAGTTCTTATCCCAAAGCTGGGATCTTTGGGTTTATCAAAGACTAGGTTGCTATATTTGTTGACTGTTTTATCCTTGAAACCCAATCTATTCCACTGATCAACTAATCTATTCCTTAGCCAATACCAAATAGTTTTGGTAACTGCTGCTCTATAATATAATTTTAGATCTGGTACAGCTAAGCCACCATCATTTGATTTTTTTTCATTAATTCCTTGAAATTCTTGACCTTTTGTTTTCCATATGAACTTTGTTGTTATTTTTCTAGGTCATTAAAATAGTTTTTGGGAGTCTGATTGGTATAGCGCTAAATAAATAGATTAGTTTAGGTAATATTGTCATCTTTATTATATTTGCTCGCCCTATCCAAGAGCATTTAATATTTTCAATTGGTTAGATCAGACTTAATTTGTGTGAAAAGTGGTCTGTAATTTGCTCATAAAGTTTCTGATTTTCCCTTGGCAGATAGATTCCTAAATATTTCATATTATCAGTAGTTACTTTAAATGGAATTTCTCTTTGTAACTCTGACTGTTGGATTTTAGTTAGTGATATATAAGAATGCTGATGACTTATGTGGGTTTATTTATAACCAGCAACTTTGCTAAAGTTGTGGATTATTTCTAATAACTTTTTAGCAGAATCTCTGGGATTCTCTAAGTATACCATCATGTCATCGGCAAAGGTGATAATTTGGCTTCCTCATTTGCCTATTCTTATTCCTTTAATCTCTTTCTCAGCTCTTATTGCTATAGCTAGCGTTTCTAATACAATATTAAATAGTAACGGTGATAGTGGGCAACCTTGTTTCACTCAGATCTTATTGGGAATGGTTGCAGTTTGTCTCCATTACATATGATGCTTACTGATGGTTTAAATAGATGCTGCTGATTATTTTAAGGAAAAGTCCATTTATTCCTATACTCTCAAGTGTTTTAATAGGAATGGATGTTGGATTTTATCAAATGCTTTTCTGCATCTATTGAGATGATCATATGGTTTTGTTAATTTGGTTATTAACATGGCCAATTATATTAATAGTTTTCCTAATATTGAACGAGCCCTGCATTCCTGGTATAAATCCTACTTGATCATAGTGTATTATCTTGGAGATGATTTTCTGTGTCTTTTGCTAGTATCTTATTTAAGAATTTAGCATCAATATTCATTAGGAGATTGGTCTATAATTTTCTTTCTCTGTTTTCAGCCTACCTGGTTTAGGTATCAGTACCATGTCTGTGTCATAGAAGAGAATTTGGTAGGACTCCTTCATTCCCTATTTTATCAAATAATTTATATAGCATTAGGAGCCAATTGTTCTTTAAATGTTTGGTAAAATTCACATGTAAATCCATCTGGTCCTAGGGGATTTTTTCTTAGGGAGTTGATTAATTGCCTGTTCTATTTCTTTTTCTGAAATGGGACTATTCAAGCAATTACTTCTTCCTCTGATTAGTCTGGAGTCTGTATTTTTGGAGGTAGTCATCCATTTCACTTAGGTTATCAAATTTATTGGCATAAAGTTGAGCAAAATAACTCCTTATTATTTCTCTAATTTCCTCTTCATTGGTGGAAAGTTCTCCTTTTCATTTTAAGACTACTAATTTCATTTTCCTCCTCCTTTTCTAATCAGATTTACCAAAGGCTTATCTATTTTATTGGCTTTTCATAGAACCAACTCTTAGGTTTTTTAATTAGTTCAATGGTTTTTTACTTTCAATATTTTTAATTTCTCCTTTTAATTTTAGAATTTCCAATTTAGTATTTGATTGGGGGTTTTTAATTTGGTCTTTTTTAGTTTTTAGGTTGCAAGCCCAATTCATTAATCTTATCTTTCTCTGTTTTATTCAAGTAAGCCTCTAAGGATATAAAATTCCCTCTTATTACCGCTTTGGCTGCATCCCACAAATTTTGTGTATGATGTCTCATCATTGTCATTATCTTGGTGAAATTATTAATTGTATCTATAATTTGCTGCTTCACCCAATCATTTTTAAGATGAGATTGTTTAGTTTCAATTACTTTTTGGTCTATTTCCCCTAAATTTTTGTTGAATGTAGTTTTTATTGCATCATGATCTGAAAAGAAAGCATTTACTATTTCTGCTTTCTTGCATTTAATTTGAGGTCTTTATGTCCTAATATATGAGTCAATTTTGAATAGGTTCCATGAACTGCTGAGTAAGTATATTCCCTTCTATCTCCATTCAATTTTCTCCAAAGATCCAACATACCTAATTTTTCTAATATTCCATTTACTTCTTTAATTTCTTTCTTATTTGTTTTGTGGTTTGATTTGTCTAATTCTGAGGGTGCAAGGTTGGGATCTCCTACTATTACAGTTTTGTTGTCTATTTCTTCTTGCAACTCTCTTAACTTCTCCTTTAGGAAGTTGGATGCCATACCACTTGGTGCATATATGTTTAATATTGATATTGCTTCGTTGTTTATGCTACCCTTTAGCAGGATGTAGTTACCCTTCCTTATCTCTTTTAATTAGATCAATTTTTACTTTTGCTTGATCTGAGATAAGGATGGCTACCCCTGCTTCTTTGACTTCACCTGAAGCATAATAGATTTTGCTCCAGCCTTTTACTTTTACTCTATATGCATCCCCCTGCTTTAAATGTGTTTCTTGTAAACAACATATTGTAGGGTTCTGACTTTTGATCCAGTCTGCTATCTGCCTCCTCTTTATGGGGGAGTTCATCCCATTTACATTTACGGTTAGAATTACTAAATCTGTATTTCCTGCCATCCTAATAACCCCAGATTGTGCTTTACCTTATTCTTGCCTCCCCAACCCTCTTTCCCCTTTCAAACTTATGTACCCCTCTTGTATCACACGATACTTATCCTCTTTATAATCCCTCCCTCCCCCCTTTGAGTCTTTCCCCTTCCTTCCCTTATTACTCTTTTTCTTTTCCCTTTTCCTCTCCCCCGTTTTTAATGAGGCGAGAGAGAATTTTCTCTAAAACAAATGTCAATTATTTTTTCTTTGAGCCAACTCTGATGAGAGTAAGATTCACACAATGTTCCTCCCCCTCTCTAAATTCCCTCAGATATGATAAGTTTCCTTGGCCTCTTTGTGGGATGTGGTTTCCCTCTTTTATCCCTCCTTCCCACCTTGTTCTGCCATCATCCCTTTTCCATATCTACTTCCCTTTTTATGTTATATCAGTACAATCAAATTATACATGTATTCTTTTTGTATATCCACACAGAAATACAATTCTCAAGAGTTATTTTTACCTTTTCTGCATCTCTTGAGTTCTATTCTTGGAGATCAAATTTTTTGTTTAGTTCTGGTTTTTTCTTCAGAAACAAATGGAATTCATTTGTTTCATTAAATGTCCATCTTCTTCCCTGGAAGAAAATGCTCAGCTTAGCTGGGTAGTTTATTCTTGGCTGCATCTCAAGTTCTTGTGCCTTTCGGAATATCATATTCCAGGCCCTTCTTTTCTTTAATATAGAGGCATCCAGATCTTGGGTGATCCTTATTGTGGCACCTCGGTATTTAAATGGTTTTTTTTTGGCTGCTTGTAAAATTTTTTCCTTAATCTTATAGTTCTGAAATTTTGCCACAATATTCCTTGGGGTTTTTATTTTTGGGTTTCTTTCAGAAGGTGTTCGATGAATTCTTTCAATGCTTATTTTACCTTCTGATTCTATTGCATCTGGGCAGTTCTCTTTAATGATTTCTTGTAAAATAGTATCTAGGCTCTTTTTTTCATCATAGTTTTCAGAAAGTCCAATAATCCTCAAATTATCTCTCCTAGATCTATTTTCCAAGTCTGTCGTTTTGCAATTAGAAAATTCGTGGTTTTCCAGTTTGTCATTTTTTGGTTTTGCTTGACTGATTCTTGCTGTCTCAATGAATCATTAGTTTCAATTTGTTCAGTTCTAATTTTTAAAAGAATTATTTTCTTCAATAGCTTTTTTACTTCTTTCTGTATATGTCCAATTGAGTTTTTGAATGTATTGTTTTGGTCTGTAGATTTTTTTCCATTTTACTAATTTTTTTTAGTAGAATTATTTTCTTTTTCCAATTCACAGATCCTACTTTCTTGCGTGTTCTTTGTCTTTTCCAATTCACGGATCCTACTTTCTTGCAGTTCTTTGTCTTTTCAATTCACAAATCCTACTTTCTAGTGAATTCTTTATTTTTCAATTCACAATTCTTACTTTCCTGAGATTTTTTATTTTTTCCAATTCACCAATTTTGTTTCCTGCACCTAGAGATTTTTAACTTTTCAATTCGTATTTCAGGAAGTTGTTGCTCTCTTATGAGCTTCTCTTTCCTTTCCCCATTTATCTTCTAACTCTCTTTTGAGGACTTTTAATGGTCTCTTCTGTGAGAAACATTATGTAAATGAGGACAGTCTGATGCATTTTTGCTGTTTGAGGTCTCTTCAGGTTTGCTGACCTGCTCTTTTCTGCATAGAAGCTGTCAATTGTTCTTTTCATCTTTTATTCATGTTTTAAAGCCTTTAGGGTGGGTCTCCTAGGCAAGGGGGTTACCAGCTTCCTCTGCAGAGCAGGGAAAGATGTAAACCGATTTCTGGCTCAGAGGTATGGGAGTGCTCTGGGTGAGAGTTTTCCCTTCCCCCAACAGGAAGTGGATTCAGCACTGGCCGAGCTATCAAACTGCTTAGTAGGGCTGAGTGGATTATCGATTGCCCTGGCTAGAGACTAAGTGGTGAAAGTGTCACCACCCAGGCCGGAGCCTCTTGTGGGACTGTGGTGTGAGCTGACCGCAGACCGCCACAAACTCTGCCCAGCGTCTCTGCCTGATGCCGAATCGGCCCTGAAAAAGCTCTATGGCCCCAAGCCGAGCTCCCCACTGCGCAGATTGGAGGCTAACCCGGGCTGCGTCCTCCTGCTGTGCAGGATCACAACTGCCCCAAGGAAAAGCCTGTACTGCGGGTTGGGGCTGCGCGCTTGTGCTGAGATCTGCGCCTTCACCCTCGGTTTGAGACTCTCCTCTGAACCTAATTTCTCTCCCAGTCTGCGCCGATCTCCCCCCTGGCCCGGAACCAACCTTTTTTGGCGAGACTGCAGATTTTCTTCGGCCGGTGAGTTGTTCTACTTCTTATCTTTACGAATTGTAGCAGTCAAGACTATTTTTGAGGCTCGATATAATATTGATAAAGAGGGTAAGAGAAGAGCTTAGAAAGTCGCGTGTGTCTTCTCCGCCATCTTGGCTCCGCCCTGGCTCCCATGTATTTCAACAGCTCTCCCATGTATTCCAATAAGTTCACTTTCTCTTTCTGTGTACACACACACACACACACACACACACATTTATATATACACCTAGATATAAATACTATTTCCCCAGATAGTTTATATATTATTGGAATTAATTGTTCTTTAAATGTTTGTTAGAATTCACTTGTAAACTTATTTGGCACTGAAGATTTTTTTTTTCTTAGGGGGTTCATCACTGTCTTTTAATGTTTATTTTTTCCAAAATGATATTATTTAAGCATACAATTTCATGTTCTATTAATCTAGGTAATTTATATTTTCATAAATAATCATCAATTTTGCTCAGATTGTCAAATTTATTGATGTATATTTGGGCAAAATATTCCCTAATTATTGGTTTTATTTCTTCTTCATTGTTGGTGGTTTCACCTTTTTTTTTTTAATTTTTGATTCTGGAGAATTGATTTTCTTCTTTTAAATCAAGTTAACTAATGACATATATTTTATTGTTGTTTTGTTTGTTTTGTTTTCTTTCAATTTTATTAATCACATCATATTTTCAGGATTTTCAATTTGGTACTCAATTAGGAATTTTTAATTTGTTCTTTTTCTAGTTGCTGTTGTTGTTGTTGTTTTTAGTTGCATACTCAATTCATTATTCTGCTCTATTTTGTTGATGTAGGAATTCAGAGAAATTAAATTTCCTCTAAGTACTACTTTGGCTGATTACCATAAATTTTAGAATGTGGTTTGATTTTTGCCATTCTCTTTAATGAAATTATTGATTGTTTCTATGATTTGTTCTTTGATTCACTTATTCTTTAGGATTAGATTGCTAATTTCCAATTAATTTTTTATTTATCTGTCCACTGCCATTTGTTGAATATAACATTTATTATATTATTATCTGAAAAGAATACATTTAATGTTTCTGTCTTTGTACATTTGAATTTGAGAGTTTTATGTCCTAATATATGGTCAATTTCTGTGTAAGTGCCATAGCTGCTGCCATTCCTTTCTGATATCATTTGTCATATCTGACTTTTCTAATATTCTATTTACCTCCTTAAATTCTTTCTTATTTATCTTTTGGTTGGATTTTTTAAGCTTTGAGAGAGAACAGGGAAGGTTCCCCACTATTATACTTGTGCTATCTATTTCTTCCTATAACTCACTTAACTTCTTTAAAAATCTGGATGCTTATTTTACTTGATACAAATATGTTAAATATTGATATGACTTCATTGCCTGGTAACTTTTAGGAAGATGTAGTTTCTTTCTTTATTGTTTTATTTATTTATTTATAATTTATTTTTTGCTTTGTCTGACTGAGATCAGGATTGTAATCCCTGCATTTATTTTACTCCAGTTCCTTACTTTTTCTCTGCTTTAGTGTTTCTTCTAAGCAATAAATTGTGGGATTTGGCTTTTTGGCCAACTTTGATATATGTTTCCTTTGTATGAGAGAGTTCATCCCATTCACATTCACAGTTATTGTCCTCCATTCTATTTTTTCCTCCTTATTGTCCTCACTCTCCTTTCACCATTTTCCTCATCAACAGTGTTGTATTTCCGTCTACAAGCTCCTCCATCTGCCCTCCTTTCTGTTAGTATCCTCCTCTTCCTCTTTGCTTACTCTCCTCTCTTTCTATGTTTTTGTTTGGCAAGACAGATTTTTATAGTCAAGTGATTTTGCATATTATTCCCTCTTTGAGCTAATACTGATATGTAAGTTCAAAGTGATAACAATCATCCACTATCTCACCTTTCCCATTACTGTAATGGACTTTTTGTGTCTCTTCATGTTAAATAATTTATCTGCATTGTATTTCTCCCTTCCTTCTGGATTTTTCTCATCCTCTAAATATTTTTGTCATTCCTTCAAATTCACCTTATATCTGTACTATCTGTTTATGTATACATTCTTTCTAGCTATTGGTGGGGACTATCTCCAATTATTCTCATCTATATTTTGCCACTATAACAGAGCTAATGGCTTTGCACAGCCTTCCCTCACTTAAATCCAATTCCGTCTTGCTGATGTTTTGGTTTATTTAGTGCTATACCAATTAGACTCCCAAGAAAATATTTTAATGATCTAGAAAAAATAACAACAAAATTCATATGGAAGAACAAAAGGTCAAGAATCTCAAGGGAATTAATGAAAAAAAAATCAAATGAAGGTGGCCTAGCTGTATCTGATCTAAAATTATATTATAAAGCAGCAGTCACCAAAATCATTTGGTATTGGCTAAGAAATAGATTAGTTGATCAGTGGAATAGGTTAGGTTCACAAGACAAAATAGTCAATAACTATAACAATCTAGTGTTTGACAAACCCAAAGATCCCAACTTTCAGGATAAGAATTCATTATTTGACAAAAACTGCTGGGAAAACTGGAAATTAGTATGGCAGAAATTAGGCATGGGCCCACACTTAACACTGTATACCAAGATAAGATCAAAATGGGTCCATGATTTAGGCATAAAGAATGAGATTATAAATAAATTAGAGGAACATAGGATAGTTTACCTCTCAGACTCATGGAAGAGGAAGGAATTTGTGACCAAAGATGAACTAGAGATCAATATTGATCACAAAATAGAAAATTTTGATTATATCACATTAAAAAGCCTTTGTACAAACAAAACCAATGCAAACAAGATTAGAAGGGAAGCAACAAACTGGGAAAACATTTTCAAAGTTAAAGGTTCTGATAAAGGCCTTAGTTCCAAAATATAGAGAGAATTGACTCTAATTTATAAGAAATCAAGCCATTCTCCAATTGATAAATGGTCAAAGAATATGAACAGACAATTTTCAGATGATGCAATTGAAACTATTTCCACTCATATGAAAGAGTGTTCCAAATCACTATTGATCAGACAAATGCAAATTAAGACAAGTCTAAGATATCACTACACACTTGTCAGATTGGCTAAGATGACAGGAAATAATAATGATGAATGTTGGAGGGGATGCGGGAAAACTGGGACACTGATGCATTGTTGGTGGAGTTGTGAACGAATCCCTCTGCAGGATCTATTTTCCAGGTCAGTTATTTTTCCAGTGTGGAATTTCATTTATTTATTTTTATTCTTTTGAATTTTTAAAATTAACTTTTTTTCTCCCTGAGGCAATTGGGGTCAAGTGAGTTACCCAGGGTCACACAGTTAGAAAATGTTGAGGGTCTGAGGGCAGATTTGAACTCAGCTCCTTCTGACTACAGGGCTGGTGCTCTATCCACTACACCATCTAGCTGCTTATAAATTGACTCTTGATGTCTCATAGAGTCATTAGCTTACATTTGCCTAATTCTAATTTTTAAAGGATTTTTTCTTCAATTAGCTTTTGTTTTTTCTTTTCCATTTGGCCAATTTTACTTCTAAAGAAGTTATCTTTTGTGGATTCCCCTCCCCCCCAAGTTGGCCAATTCTAAATTTTAAAGAGTTGTTTTTTGAAGTGGGTTTTTTTAATGTCCTTTTTTGAGTTTTTCCATTACTTATTTATGACTCTGAGTATACTTCCCATATTTATTTGGGACACTGGCCATAGGTGGTTTTATTGTTGTTATTAATTTTCAGTAGTATTTTATTTTTCAAAACACATATAAAGATAGTTTTCAGTATTCATTTTTATAAGATTCTTTTTTCTGAAGTTTTTATATTCTTGACCTTTTGTTCTTTCAGATGAATTTTGCTATTATTTTTTCTAGCTCTATAAAGGAATTTTTGTCAGTTTGATTGGCATGTCACTGAATAAGTAAATTAATTTAGGTATAATTGTCATTTTTATTATATTTGCCCAGCCTATACCCATGAGCAATTGATATTTTCCCAATTGTTTATATCTAACTTTATTTGGATGAAAAAGTGTTTTGAAATTGTCTTCATATAGTTCCTGGCTTTGTCTTGCCAGGTAGACCCAAATATTTTACATTGTCTAAAGCTATATTAAATGAGATTTCTCTTACTATTTTTTGCTGCTGGGCATTGTTGGTAACTGATGATTTATGTGGGTTTATTTTAAATCCTGTAACTTTGTTAAAGCTGTTAATCGTTTTTAATAGTTTTTAGTTGATTCTCTAAATATACCATCATAATATCTGCAAAGAGTGATAAAATTTCCCCTCATTACCTACTCTAATTCCTCCAATGTCTTTTTCTTTTCTTATTGCTAAAGTCAACATTTCTAATGTTATACTGAATAATAGGAGTGCTTATGGGCAACTTTGCTTCACCCTTGATCTTATGCCCATTGTGTTTTGACATTTTTGCCTTCTGAGTTCTGGGTTTGGATCTTCCCTGTCAACATAATAACTTTTTATGGTCAGATTCTTTTTTGTTGTTGGTTTTGGCGCATCTTTTTTTTTTTTTTTTTTTCCAACTACTTCCCCCTTTTGTTTTAAATTGGAGCTCTGGTAACAGGGCAGGTTCCTTCTGCAAGTAGTTGTAGTCCCTGATTGTTCACTTGGTATTGTACAGATGTTGCTTTGAAATGCAATGAGAGGGTGGGGTAAGGAGTGGTTGGTAATGCTGGAAGTTGTGGATTTCTGGAAGGTTATCTGGTTCTGCTGCTGTGCTACAGTTTCCTTTTAATGTCCTAACCCCAGTTTCCCAATTGTCCTCCCTATTCTCCCTCAGGCTATAATCCTTCCTACTTAATCATTAGAATGTTTGATAGGATAAAGGTCTTATATCTTAGACATCATTAGAATATCAGGAGCCTATCCCCATCTCCAGTACCCCCCTCCATTATGTCATCTCCATCCCAGGTGCCTTCCCCCATTAGGTCATTGTTCTTGTTGCCCTATAAAAGAATCTTTGTAGCTGACATTTGTTGTTGGATTCTTGGAGATGATAGTCTCATTTTGCCCTGGGACCAAACCATGGATCCATTTGGTCCCAATAAATCTCTCCCTTTCAAATAAAATATTAATAACTCTCTAATCTCTATCCTGCCTCAGTTTCTCTAGCATTACACTGCCTCAGGGTCTTAGTGCTTATGTTTAGTTTATGCTGAGGCCAATGGAGTTTGCATGTGTGTGTGTGTGTGTGTGTGTGTGTGTGTGTATCTGGGACTACATTGAAACACAGGTAGTCTAGCTGTTGGAGGCTGCTTGTTTGCCTGAAACTATGTGGCCATTCACTTTGGAAAAAGACAGGTTTGTTTAGAGAAGTTACAGCGAAAATGATGGGATACAATGGACACCAAAAATGGTAAATATAAAATAGAGTGGGAGAGCATTTAGTGGAACTCCCAATTACCCAGTAGAAAGAAAATACCCTATGAAGTTGGGCATGTCCTTAGCTGACAGGCTAAATCCTGAAGGGACTTAGTACCAAAAGAGCTAGTTAGCTATAAGAAGAAGTGGGGTTGAGAAGCATAGTAAAAAGAGATACCACATGGCATGGGGGAGGGGTAAAGAGAAAGATCCCACATGAGGCAGAGTGCCAATGGCAGACTGACCCAATGGAGGACAGTAGTGAAGCCATGTGCCAAAAATTGTTTTATTGGAAAAATTTAGCCTCAAGGACTTGAGATAACTTGGATTACTGATTGGATTACCTCCAGGGATTAGAGAATTAAATTTATCTGGATTATCAATTGCCTGACAGCTCCAGGAAGTAATTTTTATCAATTCTTTACTTTCTCTCAGCCAACCACACCCACCATTCAGGACTTCATCACTGGGATCTTATGGTGCAAATGGATTTAAGTAAGGAATGTTTAACATAAAGTACTACTTCTTAATCTTTCTCCATCTAAGAGAGGTTGTCAAAAGCAGATAGTATATTGGGCCAGGATTCTTGACTTGGTCCTGGGAATCCTTAAACCTTCCATTTTTCTTAGGTATTTCCTGCTTTCTAGGATTATACTGAGGATTCAAACAGTCTCTGAAGCAACTACAGATTCTTATAAAAGCAAAGAAAATGTTATAGACAAGAGGGAGAATGGGTGCTCAGCATGATTTTAAATCTGCTGCCTCTCTGCTTTTCATTCAGCATATCCCCCACAAAAAATATTTTCTAATTGTGTTATGCATGTAAATTTTGTTAGTTTAATCATATTGTGGATTGCATGAAGTCAGGGGCAAGGTCTTATATGCTGGTTTGCCATGCTAACGATAACGGTAGTGAGTGCATGTGATAAGAATAAGAATAACACTAAATTTGGAGTCAGAAGACCCCTTCAAATCTCAATACTTCAAGTTACTGAATTAATGGATCCTTGTTTGTTTTTCAACTGTAAAATAAAAGGGCAATAGCAGGTAAGCATCATGGTCCATTTTATTTTTTTTTTCCCTGAGGCAGTTGTGGTTAAATGATTTGGCCAGGATCACAGAGCTAGGAAGTGTTAAATGCTACACCATCTAGCAGCCCCAGCCCATTTTATTTCTAAATAATAACCAGGAGCAGCAAGGTGGCTCAGTGAATAGAGCTCCAACCCTGAAGTCAGGAGGACTTGAGTTCAAATCTGATCTCAGCAGACACTTAACACTTCCTAGCTGTGTGACCAATTTTTAAAAATACATTTGAGGTTTTGGAAAGGCTCATCTGTCTCCATTAAGGAGTCTACTTTGATGGTAAAATTTGACAGGAAAGGCAGTATAGTTCATTAGAAAGAGCACTGACTCCTGGATTCAAATCCTACCTTGAATATAATGGCTATGCAATAATGGACAAAGTATTTTCCTCTTTAGAATTCAATGTCTTCTTCTGTAAAGTTAGATTATTGGAGTAAATGGTCACTGAGGGCCATTCTAGCTCTGGATTTATAGTCTCATGGATCCTTGGTTCTACCCATGTTGGCATGCCCCCCCCCCCCAAACATTCAGAATATAACCCATCTATGCCATATTCATTGTAACTTTTGTACAAGAACTCCTATAAATTCCCTAGAGGAGACCCATCCAAAATGCAAGTAATCATCCACTCCAGATCTATCAAAGTTACATGAATGTTAGAACATTGGTAATTGGTACCTTGGTTAATTGGTAAATTGTAAAACACTATGGAAACCTGAACTGATATTCTTGTTATTATTAAGAGTAAATTACTTAATCAGCTCTATTATCTTGAGCTCATATATATCACAGAACATTTGATGGAAACTGCATTAAATTATTCAGAGAGAGAGTCAACCTATATCCTAGATGGGGAAAAAAAATAGTAGTATAGACACTATCTCTCCTCATGTTTTTTTCTCTATACCCAGTAAATTACATAGCTAAGTAATATGCAGTTCCCAAAGAGAAGAGATTGTTTATATCATCTCTTGAAAAGTAATGTGTTGGTTAGAGAACCAGATGTCATTGACATATAGGAGGCTTCCTGGGTAGATGCCCACCCACAGATTCCCAATTAGAGAAATCTACAATTAGCGTGACAGAGGGGAGAAGGTTCTCATATACATTTTAAACATTTTGGCTATAGTGCTTATTTTTCCTGATATATTCATTTAAAGTTTTCAAAATCTAATTATTCACTCAAATTTAAAGCAAATTAACAGTAGCAGGTGGCATGGGGTAGGAGAAAGAGTACTGGCTTTGAAGTCAGAAGACCTATTACTTACTAACTTAGGACTCTGCCAAGTCACCTCATGGACTTTAATTTCATTTCTAATTCTAAATCTATGACCTTTCTCCCCTTCATCTCCCCATCCCCCGAAAGAAAAGAAAATAGGCAAATGAATCAGTCTCATTGCCAAAACCAACTATGATTTAATATGCTTTAAATAAAATCAGTAACTTTCAGAAGATTCATGTTAAAAATGCTAGGAAGATGAGCATAGAGGTAGGAAAGTCAGTTAATAATTAGAAATGATATTGCCTATGTCTTCACTAATTCTAATACTACTAGAGCCCCAGAAATATTTGTAGATTTGCAGCTGCTGAGGACAATTCTCTCTCTCCCCTCTCCCCCTATTTAAAAAAAAAACAAACTGATTTTTAACAATGAGACAAATGATTGCACTGTGATAGGGGACAAAAGCTGCTTTCAGAAAGGACTGCCTGCTTGCATAGGATTGGGAAATCCCTGCTTCCCAATAGGAAACAATGGGCCTTTTAAAAAAAGAAACTTAAAAATTTTTTTTTTTTTTTTACCAAAACACATGATTCCAAACCGGTAGTAAGCACCATCCCCCAAATTATTTTGGTCAAATGTCTTACAAAACCTGACATTAGGGACACAAAACCAAAGTCCTCTGTGTAATGGTTTTATTAGGACAAAATTATTAGAAGTTCATTGATAGCAAAAATGTTTGACTTAAAAGGGAATTTAGAATAAAGAATGTAAGTGCTAAGAGAGTCTAGAGGCCATCTTCTGTAATATTCCTTCTTCAGTTGAGATAAGATGATATTAGGTTCATAGAGAGAAAATGACTTTCAAAGAGGAATTTAATAAATGTTATACAATTCAAAGAGGCAGCCAGAAATCTCAGTGGGCAGAGTGTATAGCACTGGACTGCTATATTCTCACAAAGGACTCACAAAGAATTGAGTTCAAATTCTGCCTTAGATACTTACTATACTATGTCACCTTAATCCTGTTTGTCTTGATCCATTGGGGAAGGAAATGGCAAACTACTCCCATATCTTTGACAAAAAAACCCAAAGAACAGTATGATCCATGGATTTGTACATAACTGAATAACAGCAAATACTCCTTACACTGATATCCTATTGTCTACTTTTATATCATGTATTAGACAAGAGCTGGGCAAACTGCAGAGAATCTGTTTTGGAGTGAGGAAAACCAAAGTTCAAATCTTGCCACAAAAGTTTTCAAATTCAGTAAACTTGGAGATGCCTCAGTTAGTTGTTTCATTGTTGTTTAGTTATTTTTGTTCATGTCACATTCTCTGTGATGCCATTTGGGTTTTCATGATAAAGATATTAAAGTATTTTGCCATTTCCTTCTCCAGCTCATTTTACATGTGAGGAAACTGAAGTAAACAAGCATAACTGACTTGCCCAGGGTCACATAGCTAATAAATGTGTGAGGCCAAATTTGCACTCAAAATGATGAGTTTTCCAGACTTCAGGATTGGTTCCCTATTCAGTGTGCTACCTAGTCTCATTGTGCTTCATAAAATGAGAATAAGAGAATTATTGGGAAAAATCCAGTGAGATAAATTAAATGCTATAAATTAGAAGCTGTGCCCCATTTGAGATTTCAAATCCTAAGGTCCAGAGGAGCTAAAACAGAGGCATTGCAATGTACATATGTCTTAAGTTACAAGATAAAGATTTCCACTTAAAAAATCAAATAAATAAACAAAATAAATAAACAAACAAACAAAAAAACCTGAGATAATGAACTAGCTTCAGGGCACACACCGACTTCCTACCTTTCCCCTTGCCCACTAGTTTAAATAAGATCCCTCTCTTCCTCAGAATGAGGGAGATGGAATTGAATATATTGGAACTATGTAACCTAAGGCAGCTAGGTGGTCCCTTGTATAGGTACTGACCCTGAAATCAGAAAGATCCGAATTCAGACCTCAGACAGTTACTAACTCTGTGGACCTGGAAAAGTCATCTAACACTGCTTACATAAATTGGAGAAAGAAATGGCAAAACATTCTAGATTTTTGCCCCCCAAACTCCAAGACAGTTGTTCTATAAAGTTTCAGACAGAAGAAAGTCTAATGCTAAGGGGAAGGGATGTTTTGTAGAGAGAGTATAAGACTTTTCCCTCTCCCACCTCCTCTCAGAAACTCAAAGGAAAGAATTCTGGGGGTAATTCCTGAGATTACAAGCCACCTTAGCACTTCAGATCAAAAGAGTACAGCAGAATGATTCAGAAAAGTCACTGGTTGAAAGCAAAAATAAAACAAAAAACAAACAGCAGCAACAATAAAAGTTGCTTTTGCTCATCATGGAATAACCTCAGAGAATCCAGTGGGATGACTTACCCACCATAGATGGCTCATCTTGAGGTGATCTCAGCAGTCCAGAAAAAGTATCTATCCAAATCTGCATTTTTTTTTTTTTTTTTTTTTTTAATATATGGCCCAATCTGACCACAACAGCTCAGTGGTCTTTGGCCTTCCAAGTTCTGGTCTGAGCCCCCATCAAAATACCCAATAAAGCTCAGCAGTAGCCAATCCCAAGATGAGACAGCACAATCAAAAAGTTATCTGCCTGATGGAGCACAGAAATCTATTGGTTTCACCAGTCAAACAAGTCTAGTTAAGCTCACCTGAGCAATGGAGTGATTTGTTCAAAACTGATTCTTCCAAGCAGAAGTTGTCCCGAGTCCTGAAGTTTCAAAGCTGAATTGTTACACATAATGTGTTACATAAATATTATCTGAAATTATTCCAAAGAATTACCATGAAGAATAGTATTCTAATAATCTGGATTTCAATCATGATTTCAGTTTTTCTTTATGTGCCCTCAATAACAAACAAGAAATTTTGAGTTTGAGATCTGTGTTTAGATCCCGGTAATTTTATTTACTATTAATTAATATTTGTTTGATGGAGACCAAGTCACTTATCTCCTGAACCTCACTAATCTCATCTATAAAAATTAGAGTTTGACTAAATTACTTCCAAGTTCCTTTTAGATCAACATTTATGGAAAAGATTCTTTTTCTTTTTTTTTAAATAATAATTTATTTCTGCCCCATTATATGTTAAAACAATTTTTAACATTTCAAAAAAATTTCAATTTCCAAATTCTATCTCCTTTTATACATCCCCATTCCCCCCCACCTAAGGTAGTTAGCAATCCAATATAAGCTTTACAATACAAAGCTTCACAAGCTTTACATCTTGTGGATAAGATTCTTAACTCATGATAGGTAAACATTTATTTTATTTCGTAAATGTATTTCAAAAGAATTGACTTTTTTGTGGTCTTATGAATTTTATTTTAAGTATTTAAAAACTTTACTCTGAGGAAAGGTCCATTGGTTTTACCAGACTGTGCAAGGGATGCATGACTCATAAAGGGTTAAGAATCTCTGGACTAGCATCTCAGTAGTAGCAAGGTGAATGCTTCTCTCAATTGCTTTTCCCTCAATCTGGCCTGTGTTCTGAAAAGGGCAGCACTATTCACTGCTGAGATCCTTTTAGACCTGGCAAAGATTCACCTTGAATTCAATGGGGGTTATTTTTTTCCTCTTCTTTTCTTTTCCCCTTAAGTATCTTCAGTTTTGAAAGAAGCAATTTTGTGCCTCTTGCTATGAAAATTCATGCTGTTTAAACAAATATGTAGGTGCATTTGAAGGATTAATGGTGTGTCCTACTGGAGAGATAATAAAATTTAAAGTATTCTACCAGAGAGGATGAAGGGCCTTCTGTTGTGATCCTTGTCTGGCAAATCTTTCTAGCTTCTTCATTGCTCAAAATAACACTTTTTCTGTGATGTTGGCTGAACAGATTAACATGTTTTCATTTATGCCTAATGAAATTAATTGTCATTTTCTTCATCTTCTCTCAATTTTCTGTGTCTTCTCTTCTTGACGCTGTCTTTTGGGTTATTCCTCTTTGTGTCAGAGTTATAAAGTCTCAGAGTTAGAACGGAGGTTATCCCATTTAATCTCCCATCTGGTGCAGAAATCTCTACAATATTTCCAGTATAGTTATATGATTATTTCACTTCCTCAAGGCATCACATTCCATTTTAGAACAGCTTTACTAAAATATTTTTCTTCATTGATTAACAAATATTTCTTTAATACCTGCTTTACAATGAGCACTGAGAAAAAGAGTTGGAAGCAAAATCTTGGCACCCTTGGAGCTTCATTGTGTGAGATTTTTCACTAGAATCGGATTCATTTAATTTCTGACCCATACACTTAACTTCTCTGAGTCACAGTGTATTCATCTGAAAAATGGGCAAAATAATTTTTGTTTTATAAGTCTTAGAAGGCTGTTGTACATCAGGGAATGCTTTCTATATCTTGGAGTGTTATATAGAAATTCCAGTTAATATTGTTATAATTTCATATCAAACTTCATTTATTTTTTCCCTAGGTCGTGTTCATAACTATGCCATTTACTCTAACTAGCTATCTAATCAAAATTAGTTAAAGGAACAGAGCTGGGGTGAGCAATTAGGGTGTCCTGACTAATGTTTAAAATAGTACCCCAATAAAGAAGGAGCTGAAACGTACCCCAATAAAGAGGGAGATGAAAAGATGGGGAAATGTGATAAGGGAGGGATTTTGGGGGGGATAGATAGGTAACAGCAAGGATAGGGAAGAGTTAGACATTAAGTAGAGGAGTCAGCAGGGATAGGAAATAAGAGATGCACACAAACATAATAATAATAATCAGTAGAATTTATTTTAAAAATAGCATTGCTAATCATTGATCTCAAAATTAAAGCTAAAATAAATCTAATCAAGAGAAAAAATGGGGAAACTATAAAAACTAATAATAATAACTATTAGCTATATTAATATTGTTTCAATATAAAATAACTAGATAGTATAACGTTGGAATATTGCCATCGTGTAGGAAATGGTGAGTTGATGCATTTAGAAAAATATTGAAAGATTTGGACCTAAGAAGGATGATGTTACCCACCATTAGAGAGAAAACAATCATAGTACAGCCTTACATGTAAATGAATGTACATGTATATATGTAAGTATGATTATAGACATATATATACATGTCTATATGAGTATTTGTATTGCATACATGTGTATGTATGCATATATTGCATGCATGCTACAATTAAGGGCACACACATATATATTTATTATATTTATAATTATTATATTATATATAATATATATGTAATATATATTATATATATTATTATATTTATAAGTATTATATATTTATTAAAATCACAATAAAACATGACTCAACCCACTCCACACTTCTTGTTGGACTACAGGCAGATGCCTAGCTTGTCTGACATTAGAGATCAATGAATTTGGAATTAGATATTGGAATTAGATATTAAGAATTAAAATAGTGATAAATTGTGATCTCAATCAATTTTTGTTACCTTCTCTGTGCTTCTGTGCCTCAGTTCCCTCATGTATAAAAATAAGTGGGTTGAAATAGATGATTACTAAAATCTTTTTTAATATTTCAGTTCTATTATTCTACAATACCTAGTTCTAGCTGTTCTGAAAAAGTTGCTTTGGGATACTTTGCCTTAATCCATTTGTCTCCTTAATAAATTCAAATTTGTAGCATAAAATGGGGCAAGAATGGGATCCCTGTAAAGATCTGCAAAATAATTTCTAAGCAAAGCTCCTTGGTCTTCTGCTGTCTTAGCTAAAGCTTTGGGTCCCTTTCTTTTGGGGCTCTATGAATTATCATTATTTCTGGGGCTGCTGGGTGATTGATGGGTTACTTTCCTTTGTACTTCCTGTGAATAGAGTTTCTACAACAGGGACTGCTCAAAAAGTTGAACAATAACAACAACAACAAAAGTCTTCATTGTGTAGTAGATTTACAAATGCATGAAGTAACACACCTAACACAGTTGCATGGAGAACAAAAGAAGAGAGACTCTTTTATGCAGGGAGTGGGGACCAGTAAGACCCTGAAAGTGGATTTGCCTTTGCCCTAAATCCTTTGAGGAATACCAATGGATAATTGGAAACATCTTAAAAAACAAGAAAGCAAAAACACTTCATTCTTCACCTAGAATGAATCCTAAATATTAGTTTTGAAGGTATGGAGCACAAAGTCTTTAGAAAACTTAAATGCTTATTTGGAACTATGACCAAAAGACTATCAAACTGTGCATACCTTTTGATTTAGAATTGTCTCTACTGGGTCTGTACCCCAAAGCAATTATTTAAAAAAGGGAAAAGGACCCACGTGTGCTGAAATGTTTGTGGCAGTCCTTTTTGTAATGACAAGGGACTGGAAACTGAGTGGATGCCCATCAGTTGAGGAATACCTGAATAAGTTATGGTATATGAATATAATGGAATATTGCTATTCTATAATAAACATCAGCAGGATAATTTCAGAAAGGCCTGGAGAGACTTACATAAACTGATGCTATAGTGAGGTGAATAGAACCAAGAGAACATTGTACATGGGAATGACAAGATTATATGATGATCAACTCTGATGTACATTACTCTTTTCAACAAGAGGTGATTTAGGCCAATTCCAAAAGATTTGTGAAAAAGAGAGCCATCTGCATCCTGAGAGAGGACTGTGGGAACTGAATGTGCATCACAACATAGTATTTTCAAATTTTTTGTTGTTATTTGATTGTTTTTTGTTTTTCTCATTTTTTTTCTTTTTGATCTGATTTTTCTTGTCCAGCATGATAATTATGGAAATATGTACAGAAAAATTCCATATGTTTAACATATGTTGGGTTACTTGCTATCTAGGGAGTAGGAGGGGGAAAAGGAGGAGAAAAATTTAAAACACAAGGTTTTGCAAGGGTGAATGCTGAAAATTATCTTTGCATATATTTTGAAAATAAAAAGCTATTATTTTAAAAAAAGTAAAATTGAATGTTCATATTTGGTGCTTATTTTTAATGGATAAATACCTCTCTTTCGTAGTCAAATATCATGAAACTACAAAATAAAGAACTGAAAGGGAATTAGGAATTATTTCCCTTTATTTTTGAAAAGGGAAGAAAATCACGCAATTAACTTTATCATGTGCCAAAAAAAACTTGATACACTTTATACTTTCCCAGAGACTTTCCACACAATTACCAACTGAGTTCTTCAGCAAATGTATAAATTTACCATATTTGTTGATCTCAGATCTCCATGAAGACATCAACACAATGAATTCCAATAACAAATAAGAGAATTAACATTTAAAAAATTTTTTTTCAAATTTAAATTTACAGTTAACAGAAGGAAGTTACAACTAGTCACTGGAAAATTAATATTAAAGGCTTTAGTCCTAAGAAGACAATTGAATGTTATAACTCAAAAAGAACTGAGGTTCATTGAGGAATTCTAAGACCATCAGAAAAAAGAAAGAATTCTTTTTAACAAAGTTGGAAAAAAGAGTATCAAAGGGTGGAGGATTGGGGCTTTGAATGGATGAAAAAATATTAATGCAACATAATTCTCTTATGAATGTCATCAGATTTAGTTTGTTGAAATTACTGAAAGTTATGATTTTTGTCAGAAGTCTTCTAAAGAGTATGAAGAAATAGAACTTTAATGTTGCAAATGTAGTCCTAATATTAGAAAAAAAAAAATGAGGGGGAGAGGAGGGAAATCTATAAATGACAGGACAGAAGGCTTGATTTCAATTCCTGGCAGAATTCTAGAATGAGAGGAATGGGTTGTGAACATTACCAAAAAAAAGTGGTAATCACTAAAAATAAAAATGGCTTCATCAAAAAACAAATTGAAAAGAGGAGTGTGACCTTCATCTGACCTCATGTCTTCCATTTCTTGATGTACCTAGGCTTTGAGGAAAGAGAGAGAGAGGAAAGTAAGTGGGAAGCAGGATGTCCATCTTCTATTGTGCCATTTCTTGCCCAATTTCTAGACTTCAGGAGGGAAAGTGGTTAAAGAAGACCTCCCTTAAGACCATCTGACCACCTGTTCTTATGTCCTCTATCCCATACTGTTCTTGGTTTCTACCCAATATCCAGCCTCTTTTGGGAAAAGGAGTGGCATGCTTTAGCCAATAAAGAACATTTTCACAGCTGTTAAAAAAAAGCATTAATTCTGAATCCCTGTAGGTCTTTATCTTTTTATTTTATTTATTTATTTTGGTCTTTTTCAAATGACCATTATTCATCCCCTAATACCTGATTTTTAATCCTCAACCTCCTGAACTCTTTCACTTCAAGGTTCCAAACAAATCTCACTCTCTCCTTCCATGTTGCCTATTCCATTGGCAACATACTTCTTCCATTCTAAATCTTCTTCACTCAATTCTTACATCTTCTAGTTATCAATGAAACCTGGCTTTCCCCTGATGACACAACCTCCCTAGCCACCCTTTCTCCATACTGACTACATCTTCACTCATTCCTGTTTTATTAGTTAAAGAGGGGAAGTTGGAATAATTCTTGCTCCCCATTTTCACTTTCAGGTTCTCCCTCTATCTCAATCACTTAGTGACTTTTTTTTTTCCTTTGAAGCTCATGCAATTTATATTTAGCACTTAATCAAAATCTTGATAGTTGTGTTCTATATATTTTCAGTTTACTCTTCTTCCCCTCAAAGAGCTCAGTAGAAGTATCTGGTTCATAATCTCTCTTTCCCCAAATCTCCATATCCAGCAATCTTCTCAATCTTCATTCTTATCAACCTTTCTATAACCTTTAATATATTATTTACCATCTCTACCTTGATACTTT
Organism: Sarcophilus harrisii; assembly: GCF_902635505.1. Lineage (NCBI taxonomy): Eukaryota > Metazoa > Chordata > Mammalia > Dasyuromorphia > Dasyuridae > Sarcophilus > Sarcophilus harrisii. The sequence goes on from NC_045427.1 coordinate 192,253,405, forward strand.
CTTCTGTCTAGTTTTTAGAGATTCTACTCTCTCGTGGTTTTCCTTCTACGTATCTGACCATTCCTTCCCAGTCCTTTTTGCTGGATATTCATCCAGAGCATACCTCTTACCATATGTGTTTCACAGAATTCTGTCCTGAACCCTCTTCTCTTCTCTTTCTATGCTTCACTTGACGATCTTAACAGCTCCCTTGAGTTTAATATTTCTATGCTGATGATTCTCAAATCAACTTCTTCTTAACCTTTCTAATATTGCATCTTCAGCTGCTCTTCAGATATCTCATCCTAGATATTTAATAGACATCTTAAGTCCAATATGTTTAAAACAGAACTCATTATCTTTCTCCCTAAACACTACCTCTCTTAGCTTTCCTATTAGTATAACAGCAACACTATGTTACTTAGGCTTTTTGTTTGGTATTATTCTTGACTTTTCCCTATATCCAGTCTCTTGCCAGGGATTTATAATACCTCTTGAATATTCTACCTTCTCTCCTCAATAGTACCAAATTACTACTAATAGTACTCAGGCCCTCATGTATTATTCTTGAACTATTTTAATAGTTTATTAGGAAACATTCCTGTCTTATTTCTCTCCACTACCATCTAACCTCCACTCAGCTATCAGTAATTTTCTTAAAGCATAACAATGACCAAATCCCATCTTATGCTCACCATTGTGTGTATGCGTGTGCATGCGTGCACACACATGCACACAAACTCTAGTAGTTCCCCTGTTTACTCAGAATCAAATACAAAACCCTGCTTGTCATTAATAGCCCTTCATAACCTAGCCTCTTCCTCTACTTCTATTGTCTTCTTACAGAATATTCTCTCCCATCTACTCTTTAATCCAGTGCCACAGACTTCCTTCCTTCACAAATAAAACATTCCACATTTCAGCTATGAGTATATTCTCTGTCTCACATGCCTTAAAGGGTTTCCTTTCTCATCTCTATCATTTCACTTCCTTGGCTTCAAGTACTAATTAAAATTCCATCTTCTTTAGGAAGCATTTCCCAACTCCTTTTAATTCTGTGCCTTCTTTATGTTAATTATTTGCTATTTACCTTGTATATATCTTATTTGTACATATTTTTGCTTATTGTCTACACCATTAGATTGTGAGCTCTTGAGGTCAGGGATATATTTTACTTCTTTTTGTATCCTCATTATTTAGCACAGTGACTGATACATAATTGATGCCTTTAAAAAATATTGACTGACTGAAATTATATTTGATAGACAACCATTTTATTCAAGAATATAAAACCTTGTTGATGGGAGGGGTGAGGGGAAGGAGAGAGAAAAATTTGGAAAGGTTTTGCAAAGGACTCTTTGAAGACTATCTTTTCATGTATTTGGAAAAATGAAAAGCTACTGTTATAAGAAATGAAACGGGATTCACAGATCAAGGAAATGCTATAGACAAAGTTTACTTATATTCCACTAAAGACTTTGTTAAATTTTCCTATATAATCTTTGTGCATAGTATAGAAAGCTTGGTAGTATTATTTTGTCTTCATATCCTCAATAGCATGATGTAATGCATAACTAATTGGTCTTAGAATAAGGAAAACCTAGATTTAAGTCCTGATTTTGACAGGTAGAAGAGCTGGGTGATCATGTGTAAATCCTAAAACACTACCAAAATATAAGTATATAAAAGATACTGACTAGCATCAGTAGAGGGAATATTTACATCAAGGAATTTCCCACATAGATGAAATCATAGATTTAAATGACCTGCCCAATCAAATATTCCCCTAAAATTTGAACATAATGACCACTTTAAAATATTTATTTAAGGTTTTACAAGGGTGAATCCCTAGTGAAAGTGGGGCCAGGGATATTCAGGATTGTCACATTGGAGCCCATTATGCTGAGCCTGTACATATTGGCTGGAAGGTCTTGGAGCAGTTCCTATAGATCATTTGTGGTTACAGTGAATCGTCTCCCAGCTCCCAAAAGAGTAATGATGGAAGGGGATTCTGGAGTGCTCAGCAGAAGAAAAGCAACAGGAGCAAGAGCAGAATCAATGGTGCAAGCAATGGCAGAGAACCCAGGATTCCTGGTAGCCCTAAGCCTAGGACAGAGACCAGGGTCCTGGGTGGTAAAGGATGCTAGGTCATAGCTTCCACCTCTTCATCCAACATCCCTCTACCCCCTAAGGAAGCTTGGACAGCTCCGGGTGGGGAAAGAATTAAAAGCTATAGTTCCTCTCAGAAAGTGAGTTGGATCAAGAAGAGATGAGCCTGGTTAGGCTGAGTTGGACTGGTTTATTCCTCTGCAGCTATGGAGACATGGTTAGGCTGTAGACTAGAGTTTTACTCCTTATGGGAAAAAAGTCGTTCAGTTTTTGTCATTTTTTCCACTAGTCTTGCTTTTTGGAACCATTTAATGAGTGCTGAGATACCACTGTATCATTTCATTTGATCTTCTTGATAATTCTGAAAGACATTTGGTGAAATTATCCTCTTTTCACATTTGAGGCAACTTAGACGAACAGGTTATGTGACTTACCTGGGGTATCTGAGACTGTATTTCAACTCAGGTCTTTTTGATTCCATCCCAGCATTCTATTTGTGCTGCCTTGCTTCTTCAGGGTCATAAGCAAGTCATTTAACTTCCATCAGCTTCCATTTCCTCATCAATAAAATGAGGCACCTACCTCATAGGGTTAACACAAGAATTAAAAGGGATAACCTATGTGGAGTTCAAAGTACTTTATAAATGTTAACTGTTATCATTATAACTGAGCATATGGAGACTTTTTCCTATGACTCAGTGAAAGAAGTCCCCACAGTGATAAAATTATGGATCCTTGAGATATTGACTAGGAGAAGGGTGAGTTTTTAGATGAATGAAGTCCTCTTTAAGTGATTGATTCTAGAATCCTTGGAGTGTTTTGGAGGTTAAAGAAGAACCAGAGCTTCTGATCTGAGGGTTTTCCAACCCCTTTTTAAGTCTGCTTTTTCATCTTTGTTGTCTTTGTGGCATTCAGTCTCACTTGTGGCTTGCACTGGTAAAAGCAGCTTGGCCAAAAAATTAAACCAGAATGAGGGTAACTAACAGGCTATATAGATCATTATTTGCGGGTATTTCTTCCCCAAGTAAAAAAGACTTCTGGCAGAAAGGGCAAATGAGAAGAATATTTAGTTCCAGTGGCCAGAAAGGCAGGAGTTGTATATTATTTAGTGTTTGGTCAGACATCAAAGACATCAAGGACATCCACTGTTTCCTGAGACATCCTTACTTTTTTCTTACCACTGGACTTTGATAACTCTGGAAGAGAGAGTGAAACTGGCAACTCTGTCTCACTCGAAACTAATGCACCCATATGTTAAGACATCAATTTGTAATGTCATTGGTCCTCTTCAAAAACAAAGGATGAACAACAACAATGAACAACAAATGATTGACTAATCATTCAAAGTTTAAGAAAAAAGGAATAATACAAGTTTTAATTAAGCATCTATTCTATGTTAGGAATCATTCTAAGACCTATAGAATATGTCTATGACTTACTGATGATCAGTCACTTAGCATTTATTAAGTACCTATAATATACTAGGCACTGAAGTTAATTTGTAACAAAAAGAAAGGGGCTTTCAAGGAACTTACAATTTGATAAGAGAGTTACTATACAAACAATTATACACACCTTTGTATATATATTAAAAACATATACAAGAAAGATTGGGAGTAATCACAGAGAGAAGGAATTAACATTAAGGGTATAGAGAGCTAGTAAAGGCTTCTGGTAGAAAGTGGAACTTTAGCTGGAACTTGAAATAAGCCAGGGAAGTTAAGAGACAAGAAAAAGGAGAAAGAGTATTCCAGGCATGGGAAACAAACAATGAAAATGCTCAGAATTGAGGAGTAGTCTGGGGGAGGGACAATTAGGAGGTCCTCACTATTTGAAACTATTGGGTAACTAAAGATCTTGCTGAGTTACATAACAAATTATGTCAACTTTATAATTTGGCTTATTTACTGACTCATTATGAATTGACTGAATCGTATTCATGTCTAACTCATCAAGGGAACCCTTTAACTACACATTTAAAGATATGCTAATTTTCTTGGAGTATTTACTTGATGATGTTTAGAAAGATTGTTATTATAGCTCACACGATGTCAATACTGCAGGCACAATGTGGCTTACATATTTATTTTTGTCAAAATTGCCATTTTCACATTTAAAGGACAAGGCTTATTACCCTAGGGGGCAGGTGTGGCTGCAAAGAACTTTCCTGCTTTTCTTCTCAAAGAGATCACATATAAAAACTTATCTTTAGCATCCAACTGTAACTGCTATTGTAAGATTTTTCTACTTTTTAGAAGTCTGTTATAGTTCAGTATAAGGAATGATATATTAGAAGACAGAGAACATAGGTTAAAATTCTTGCTCTGCTTCTTCACAACTATGTGATTTAGTTGATTCACTTGTAATAATAAGAGTAAAAATAAGGCTAATAACAATAAGAATAACATTTCAATACTTGCCATTAATGTAGCACTTTAATATATGAAAAGGACTACACATTTCATGTGATGTGGTCTTCACAGCACTAAATGTGAGATTAGTTAATTAACTTGGTATAGATCACAGAGCAAGTAAGTGTTTGCTATGGGATAACATTCAGGTCCTTCTGACCTCCACATTTGGCACTCTTTCTGCCTGTACAACATAGCTACCAAAATGAATAAACAAATAAATAAGTATGAAATAAAACAAACACAAACCAATGTATGACATAGTTTCTAGGGAGTTGATTGAACTACATAATCTCTGAGATCTTATTAATTCTAACTTTATCATCCCATTATTTTTAGATATGAGCAGAATCACAAAGGTTATTTTTTTCCCAAGAACTATGTGAATAGAAAACTCATTTAAATCATTCTGAACAAGTGACTATTTATACTCCCCTTAAATTCTTCAAGTACAAGGAAACCAATAATCCTAGAGTAGCCCATACCACTGTGAATAATTCTAATAGTTGGAAAGCACCTGCCTTTTATGGAAGTGAAAAACCTGCAAATGAAAGAGAAGGGGAAGAAAGTCCAATATGTCATCTATACCCATGTTATTAAATAACCAAAATTAGCTACAATGTATACCCTTAAGTTTTACTCCTCTCCAAACAAAACATTTTCATTTCTTGCCATTTTCCTGATATGATCTTAAATACACTCTTTCTGGTCACCCTCTTCAGATATGTCCAAGCTATCAATGTCTTTCCCCAAAAATGTGGCAATCAGAACTCAAACTAATACTCCAGATATAGTGGAACCATACAAAGATAATTGCTCTCCTCATTTCCAGTAATATACTTTAATCAATGTATTCTAAGATCAAATTCTACAATTATAAAGAAGTTATAGGATCTAGAAATATAACAAAGATTAAAAACTAAAGGCATTAATTAGCTATAATCACTACTTGTTCTTAGAAAAATTAACAAATATAAAAAAAATCAATAAATAGGCTAACATAGAGGGAAAATCATTTCAAACAGCAAACACTTGGCTTTGTTGATAAACAAGGAGCAATGGAAGATTACTTTGGGCAATTCCTTCTGATACTTCAAACCACAATTTGTTCAAGCCTGACTCATCCTTAGCTCTTGTCCATGGCCTTCCAGAATTGCAATATAGGAAATGTATCCAGCATATTAGGAGCCTTTCTTAGGTTTTCCTGATTTTGCAAAGATAACCATGGAATATACAGGTGACAGCTCAGTTATCTCTTGTCATGTTATCAATCCATTTACTTGTGGATCACACATTTCTTTGATGACAATGTCTTTTTATTTATTTGTTTAATCATTCATTGTAATATTCTCATACCTACTATGATTTTGCCCATGTTCCTTTGATTAATCTTCAGCTTTAATTCCTCAGATTTTAATCAGTCAATCAATTGGTAAGCATTCCTTAAGTGTTTACTGCTTTCCAGTTAGTATGCAAGAAAGATAGGCAGTCTGCCCTTAAGTAACTTATGGTTTCTGGAGTGCAGCCCAGAGAGGAAATATATATTGGCTGGCCTTAGGGGCCCACCTTCCAGGACAAAACATCCAATCAGAAGAAAAGAGGACATCTGCTTTAATGGGTGGATTTAAGAGTAGAAACATTAAGGAGAGTAGAAAGCTGTTAATTGTTTCAAATAAGTTTTTGGATGGTTTTCTAGGATTCTCTGAGTGTATCATTACATTATTTGCAGAGTGATAGTATGCCTATTCTAATTTCTTTAATTTCTTTTTTATTGCTAAGGTCAGCATTTCTAGTTCACTATTGAATAATAATAATAGTAATAATGGGCATCATTTTTCATCCTTGATCTTTTCAGGAATGTGTCCAACTTCTCTCTGTCTAGCTTCACTCTATTCCAAATAATGTTTGTTGTTGGTTTTAGATAGATACTGCTTAGTATTTTAAGGAAAGCTCCATTCATCCCTATGATCTCTTGTGTTTTCAATAGGAATAGGTTCAATATTTTGTTAAAAGCTTTACCATATGATTTCTGTTGGTTTTGTTATTGAGATGGTTAGTTATGGCAATAATTTTCCTAATATTAAACCAGTCCTGCATTCCTGGCATAAATTCTACTTGGTCATGATGTGTTATCCTGCTAAGTTGCTGTAATCTTTTTGCTAATATTTTATTTAAAATACATGACCCCCAAATCATTTCTCACATATATTTCTCCATCTTTCAAGTCTGTGTTGTTCTGTCACCCCACTGTCCCATGCTTTTCCTTATTACTTCTGCCTTATAGAATGGCTTTCTTCAAATCATAATTCAAGTGCTATCTTTTGCAGAATGACTTTCCTAGTCAGTCTGGTTGCTAAAGTCTTCTAATTTTTCATTTATCTATTTTCTTGGCATCTATTTTCTTGGCATACTTTCTTATTGTCATTGTTTATTTAGTTATGTTCAAATCTTCACAATACTGTTTGGAGTTTTCTTAGTAAAGGTACTGAAGTGATTTGCAATTTCCTTCTGTAGTATATTTTACAGATGAGGAACTGAGAGAAACAGGGTTCAGTGACTTACCCAGGTAAGTGTTTGAGGCTGGATTTGACCTCAGTTCTCTTGGTTCTATTATCAGCGCTTTGTTCACTGAACTATCTAGCTGCCCACATACCTATCAATGTACATATTCTCTCCTTCTTTAGAATATGGGTTCCATGAGAGCTTACTCTATTTTTCTTTTTTTTTTTTTTCATGCATAGTCATGTGCTGGTTACATGGTAAATTTTTAATAAAATTCTGCTGATTGATTGCTTGATCTATACTTGCAAAGTATAGGCCAACATAACATTTAAATGCATAGTACCAAACAAGCAACACTTCAGGGCCCTATGCTTTCTGGTTCCTGCCTTACCATATAATTTTAAATTTGGAACACAGATGAAGCTGATGTAATTGCTCAAGAATCCAGATGTGTTCCCTTAATAGGTTGTAGTTTAGTCATCATATTGGTCCTACTTGGGCATCAATTATGGAATCACAGAATCTCAGAAGTAGAAAGGACCTTTGAGGACATCATACCTGAACAAGAATTTCCCTTTCTATTTCCCTAAAAAAAATGGGTTTTCTAGCTTTTACTTAAAGATTTGCACAATGCTCAAAACATAGGAAATGATTTTAAATACTTTTCCACTGATTGAAGCTTGCAATTATGGCAGGCCATTCCACTCGTCCTCTAGAGAACCTCTGAGAAAGCTCATTCCACTTTTGGATAGCTTTAATTGTTAAGAATATTTTTCCTGAAACTGAATCAAAATTTGTTTCTTATGATCTCTCCTATCCTATCCCTTTACTTTAATTTTGCCATCTGGAAACAAGTGAAATAAGTATAATCTATTGCTTTTATTTTAATTCTTTAAATACTTAGAGACAGCTACTTTTTTATTGCCTCCTAAATCTTTTCTTCCTAAATAATATACAAATGTACATATACCACAAAAATGTATGTATATATTCACAAATGTACAAATGTGTTCTGTGTACATAAATATACGTTAACACACGCAAATATAAACATAAATATATATATATATGTTTTCTCATTTTCCAAAAAGTAAATTAGAGACCCTTCACAATACTAGCTCTTCTACATGCTTTCTTTCCTATTGTTTTTAAATTATGATATAAATTTTAAATTTAAATTATGATGTCCCCAAATGAACTACAGATTTGGTACATAAACTTCATAGTACAAAATTGAAGATTTGATCACATGGAACTTTTCTAATAATTATTTGCAGGTTTTAGTAAAATGAAGTCTTAATATATCAGCCAAGTGACACAAAAGAGTAAAAATCAAATAAATCAAAGCATAATAAAACTTACATAATGTTGAGCTGTAGTATGACATAGGCTGGAATTAAGGAATAATTTTTAGAAACAGGAAATGGTGGTTCCATTGAATTTTGCTATTACTAGACTTCATTTGGAATGTTTGGTTAAATTCTAGACACCACATTTTTATGATACTGATAAGGAGAGTATCCAGAAAAGATCATGATGACGAAGGGTCTTGAGCCTATGTCATGTAAGAAGCATTTGAAGGAACTGGAAATGTTTAATTTAGAAAAGAAAAAACAGGTGCATGATAATTTGTATATTTAATCATATAAAGGGATGCTATGTAGAAAAGACATTTAACATGTTTTGATTAGTTTTGAAAGATCTGAATAAAAAGCTAAGTGTGGAAGTTGCAAAGATGTCAGTTTAAGCTTCATATCAGTGAGGAGAAATAACAAAACGAAAACAAATAGAAGTCTAAAAGTGGAACTGACTTCATTCAAAGTTAGTAAATGTTTACCATTTTAGACATCTTCAAACAGAGTCCCTGAGTAGGTTTTACTATAGATTCCTTTCCACATTATGAATTGGATAAAATATCTTCTGGAGTCCTTTCTATTTTTCAAATCTTATTATTCTGTTTTGATTAGAACAAAACATATAGGACTTGTCAAGTCATTGTAGTCCTGGACAACTGGGTTCTTAATGTTTTTAAAGAATGCATTACTCTTCTTATGTATTATATCTCACTATATAATCATATTGAGTCTATAATTTTCTAAAATCTCTGAATAATTTTTTAAAATATTTAACATTCCTTTTTCAAAAATTTTGAATTTCAGGTTCTTTCCCTGCCATCAGCCCTTTCATATCCCTTTGAGACGTTAAATAGTATAATAGTACAATATTGACTGTATTTCTTAAGAGTGGAGTCAGCTCTCTGCAGTTACCTTCAGATACAATACTACATTAAACTTCTAAAGAGATCCTAGACTACAAAACTGATAAAAATTCAGTCTGAAGCAATTTTATATAGATAACATAGAAGTACTTTAGGAAAGATTTATCTCACTTGGGTGGAGGGAAGGAGTGGTACAGGGAAAGCCCCTCAGAACTGCCTTAGTTGGCTACTAACTCAGAAGACCAGTTGTGAGACTGATTAAAAGACAGAATTCTACATACAAGAAATACATTTGAGCAAAGAGATATACACAGAATAAAGGTCAAAGGCTAGAGAAGAATATATAGTGCTTCAGCTGAAGTAAAAAAGAAAAAAAAAAAAAAAAAGCAGGGATAGACTGATCTCAGACAAAGCAAAAGCAAAAATAGATCATCTAATGACCACCAATTGGGAAATGGCTGAATAAGTTTTGGTATATGAAAATAATGGAATATTATTGTTCTATAAGAAATAATGAATAGGCTGATTTCAGAAAAGCCTGGAAAGAGTTACATGAATTGTTGCTGAGTGAAGTGAGCAGACCAGGAGAAGATTATATACAGTAACAATAAGATGGTGTGATGATCAGTATGATAGACTCACCTCTTCTCTGCAATACAGCGATATAAGACAATGCCAATAGCCTTCGGCTAGAAAATGCTTTCTCATCCAAAGAGAAAACTATAAAAGCTGAATGTGGATCAAAACATACTATTTCCACTTTTTTATTTGTTTCATTTTTGTCTCCTGGTTTTTTCATTTTGTTTTAATTTTTCTTTCACAAAATTACTAATATGGAAATATTCTTTAAAAGATTATACATGTATATAATCTAAATTAGATTGCTTGCCATCTTGGGGACAGGTGAGATAATGAATGGAGGAGAAAAAATAATTTGGAACTCAAAACCCTATTAAAATGAATGTTAAAAACTATCTTTACATATAATTAAAAACATAAAATGATGAAAATTTATATAGACGTGTGTGTATGAAATCATGCAAAACATTTTTATATTAACCATGATATCAAAAAAAAAAGCCACAAGAAAAATAGTTTCATATATAGATACACACTTGAATTTATACTCAGAATTCATCAGTTCTCTCTCTGGAGGTAGACAAGATTTTTCAATATATGTCCTTCAGAATTGGCTTGAATCATTATTCTTATCAGAGTAACTAAGTCTTTTGTAAGTCATCATTTTACAATATTGCATTAGTATATACAATGATTTCCTGGTTTTGCTTGCTTCATTCTACATTAGCTTGCCTAAATCTGCGCAGCTTTTTTTTTTTTTTTTTTTTTTTTTTTTTTTTTTTTTTTGGGCATCATTGTGCTTATCATTTTTAATAACATAATAATATTTCTTCACAATCATGTAATGCAACTTGTCCAGCTATTTCCCCATTAAAGGGTCACTTCCTTAATTTTAATTCTTTGTCATCACAAAAAGAACTGCTATAAATGTTTTTATACAAATATGCCCTTTTTCCTTTTTCTTCCATCTTTTTGCAATACAATTGTATTGTTGCTGATTAAAAGGAATGCACAGTTTTCTTAATAGTTCCAAATTGCTCCCCAAAATGGTTGAACTAGTTCATAAGTCCACCAATAGTGAATTCTTGTCCCACTTTTCCACATCACTCCAGTATTAATTTATTTTTCTGTTATGGTAGCCAATTTAATAGATTTGAATTGGTACCTTAGAGTTGCTTTTATTTATATTTCTCTAGTCAATAGCTATTTAAACAATGACTATAGATAGTATATCTTTTGAAAACTGCCTTTTCATATCATTTTATTATTTGTTCATTTGACAATTTATTTATTTGGTAATTATTCCTAGTTTTTAAAATGATTGCATTTTCAGTCCATATATATTTCAGAATAAAATTTTAGTCTGAGAAACTTGCTATAATTTGCCTCTCCTCACCACCACACTCTTCTGCTGTCCATCTAATGTCACCTTTATTAATTTTATTTGTACCTTTAAGAAATTCACTGCTCTGTAATTTGTTATGTATATATTTAGAACTGGTGTTGCATTGTTGTTTATTATACATTTTAGTAAAATGTAGTTTCCTTGCTTATTTTTTTTAATTAGGTCTATTTTTGCTTTTGCTTTGTGAGATCATGATTGCTACCCCCATCTTTTTACCTCAACTAAAGCATAATAGATTTTCCTCAAGAATCTTATTTTAACAATGTATGTTTCTTTCTGTTCCATATGTCTTTCTTCTAAACAACATGTTGGTGTATTCTTATTTCTAATTCATTTTTACTCTATAGTTCCATTTTATGAGTAAGTTCATCCCATTCACATTGACAGTTATGATTACTATCTGTATATTTCCCTCCATCCTACTTTCTTCTGTTTATCCTTCTTTCTCTCTGTTTACCCTTTCATCCTTGAAAATCTTTTCTTTTGCTTCTGACCACTGCTTCTCATAATTTACTCTCTCTTCTATTAGTTCCCTTCCTTCTCTATCCCTTCTTCTTGTTTCCTAGTTAAATAAGACAGATTTCTATAATCAAACTGAGTATGTATTTATATTTTTTCTCTTTGAACCATTTTTTAGATTGACCAAGTATATATTATGCAATAGCTCTGTGAGGTAGGTATTATTATAATTCTTATTTTAGAGATGAGCAAACTATGGTTGGAGAGATTCAAAGACAGCTCAAAAACTACCTTTTTCCCATTTCTTTTTATTTATTACTTTTTAATTTGTTATTATATTTTCCCAGTTACATATGAAAACATTTTTCTACATTTGTTTATAAAACTTTAATTTCAAACTTTTCTCTGTTCCTTCTTCAACCCCCCCATTAAAAATGCAAACAATGCAAATAGATTATACATATGTAGTCATGCAAAACATTTCTATAATAGTCATGTTGTAAACATAGAACAAAAACAAACAAATTAGAAAAGTTTTAAAAAAATTTTTTTAAAGTATTCTTTAAACTGTATTTAGTCACCATCAGTTCTTTCTCTGACTATGAATACATTTTTTCATCATATCTCACTCAGAATTGTATTGGATAACTCTATCTTTGAACCAATTTTTGATAATTATGAGATTCTCATATTTTCCCACTTATTTTCTCCTTCATCATAAAAAGTTTTTTTTCTTAAGCACCTCTTTTATGTGAGAAAAGTATATTGCTCAGCTCATTGTTGAGAAGTGCCACTTCCATCAGAATTGGTCATCGTATAATCTTGCTGTTGCCATGTACAATGATCTCCTAGTTCTGCTCATTTCACTTAGCATCAGTTCATGTAAGTCTCTCCAGGCCTCCCTGAAGTCATCCTGCTGATCGTTTCTTATAGAACAATAATATTCCATAACATTCATATACCATAACTTATTCAGCCATTCTCCAACTGATAGATATCCACTCAGTTTCCAGTTTCTTAACACTACAAAAAGGGCTGTCACAAACATTTTTGCACATGTGGATCCCTTTCCTTCCTTTAAGATCTCTTTGGGATAAAAAACTAGTAGAAACACTGCTGGATCAAAGGGTATGCACCGTTTGATAATCCTTTGGGCATGATTCCAAATTTCTCTCCAGAATGGTTAGATCAATTCACAAATCCCCCAACAATGTATTAGTATGCCAGTTTTCCCACATCCCCTCCAACATTTGTAATTGTCTTTTCCTATCATCTTAGCCAATCTGAAAGGTATGTAGTGGTACCTCAGAGTTTCCTTAATTTGATGCAAAAATTTTAAATAAAATATTAGCAAGGGGATTATATCAACTTATCAGCAGGATATATTATGACCAAGTGGAATTTATGCCAGGATTGTAGGACTGATTCAATATCAGGAAAACTATTACCATAATTGATGGTAATAAATAACAATAAATAATAAATAACAAAATCAACAAAAATCATATGGGAATCTCAATAGATGCTGAAAAAGTTTTTGAAAAAAATATAGCAACCATTCTTATTTAAAACACTAGAAAGCTTAGTGATAAAGGGAGCTTTTCCTTAAAATAATAAGCAGTATCTATCTAATATCTACAGCAAGCATTATCTGTAATGGAGAGAAGCTGGACACATTCCCAATAAGATCAGGGGTGAAACAACAATGCCTATTATCACCACTATCATTCAATATTGTACTAGAAATGTTGGCTTTAGCAATAAGAAAAGAAAAAGCAATTAAAGGAATTATAATAGGCAATGAGGAAATAGTACTATCATTCTTTGCAGATGATATGATGATAATATAGTTAGAGAATCCTAAAAAAGTCATCCAAAAATATACTGGAACAAATACAAAACTTTAGCAAAATTGTAGGATATAAAATAAACCAAAACAAATCACAAGCATTTCTATATGTTATTGACAAAGCCTATCAGCATGAGAAGGAAAGATCAATTCCTTTTAAAATTATTGTAGACAAAATAAGATACTTGGGAGTCTACTGACAAGACAAAACCAAGAAAATTACAAAACACTTCTCACACAATAAAGTCAGATCTAAACAATTGGAAAAATATTAATTGTTCATGGATAGGCTGATCTAATATAAAAAATTGACAATTCTTCCTAAATTTGTCTACTTGTTCAGTGCCATAGCAATCAAACTACCAAGAGATTAGTTTATAGAACTAGAAAAAAAATAATAAAATTAATCTGAAAGAACAAAAGGTCAAGAATATTAAGGGAATTAATGAAAAAAAATATTACAAAGCATAGTTGCTCAGCAGTACCAAATTTAAAACTATATTATAAAGTAGCAATGACCAAAACCATTTGCTACTGGCTAATAGAGTGGTCAATCAATGGAATAGATTAGATACATATGACACAATAATCAAGGGCTATAGCAATCTAGGGCTTGATAAACCCCAACTCCAAATATGGAATTAAAAACTCACTATTTTACAAAAATTGCTGGGAAAATAATGTCAGAAAAATCAGCATAGACCTAATTAAAATGGATACATGATTTGAGACAAAGGAGGATACCATGAACAAATTAGGAGAACAAGGGATAATTTACCTATCAGATCTTTGGAGAAGGGAGACATTTATGAACAAAAAAGAACTAGAGAATATTATTAAAGGCAAAATGGACAATTTGGATGACATTGAATTAAAAAAGGTTTTGCACAAACAAAACTAACAGAAACAAGATTAAAGGGAAGTACAAAGCTGGGAAAAAAATCTTTACAGACAATATTTAAGATAAAGATCTCATTTGTAAAATATATAAAGAACTGTGTCAAATTTATAAGAATATAAGTCATTCCCCAACTGATAAATGGTCAAAGGATATGAACAGGCAATTTTTAGGTGACAAAATTAAAGTCATTTATAATTATATGAAAAAATGCTTTAAATCACTATTGATTTAGAGATATATAAATTAAAACAACTATGAGATACCATTTCACATCTCTCAGATTGGCTAAGATGACAGGAAAAGATAATCATAAATGTTGGAGGGCATGTGAGAAAATTGGGACACTAAGGCATTGCTGTTGGAGTTCTGAACTGATTCAGCCATTTTGGAGAGCAATCTGAAACTACTCTCAAAGGGCTTTCCAATTGTGCATATCATTGATCCATCAATGCCATTACTGGATCCACATTCCAAGGAAATCATAAAAGAAAGAAATGATGCATATGTGCAAAAATTTTTGTGGTAGCAAATAATTAGAAAAGAGATGGATGCCCATTAATTGGGAAATGGCTGAATAAGTTATGGTATATGAAGGTAATGGAATATTATTTTTCTATAAAAAATGAACTAGCTGATTTTAGAAAATTCTGGAAAGATTTACATGAACTGATGCTGGAAAAAACAAGCAGAACTGGGAATACATTGTATACAATAACAGCAGGAATGTGCAGTGATCTATTATGAAAGACATGGTTCTTCTCAATGATTCAGTGATCCAAAGCAATTCTATAGACTTTGGACAGAAAATACCACCTGCATCCAGAAAAAGAACTAAGGAAACTGAATGTAAGTTAAAACATGTTATGTTCATTTCTTTTTTTTTTTTTTTTTTTAATCTCTCCCATGGTCTTTCCCTTTTGCTCTAATTTTTGTCTCCCAACATGACTCATTTACAATGTGTATTAAAAATAAATAAATTCACTAGCGAATAAAAAAATTCACCTGTAAATCCATCTGGGCCCAGGAGATTTTTTATTTGGGTGTTATTAATGGTTTGTTCAACTTCTTTTTATAAAATGGGACTATTTGAATAATTTATTTTCTCTTCTATTAATCTGGGCAATTTGTATTTTTGCAGACATTTATATATTTTGGTTAGATTGTCAGATTTGCTGCCATACAGTTGGGCAAAATGGATCCTAATTATTGCTTTAATTTCTTTTCATTTGTAGCAAGTTCACTTTTTTTTATTTTTAATGCTGATGATTTATTATTTTTTCTTTCCTTTTTCTAATCAAATTAACCAAAAGTTTATCTATTTTGTTTTTGTTTTTATCATAAAACCAACCCTTAGTTTTTTTTTTTTTTTCCCGCTCATTCATAGGAATATGACTAAATTTAGAGGGAACATTAAAAATAAAACACTTAGACTACTCATTGTTTTTGTTGTTCATCAGTTGTTTTCAATCATACCTGTTTCTTCAGGGCCCCATTTGGGATTTTATTAACAAAAAATCCTGAAATAATTTGCCATTTCCTTCTCCATTTTACCAATAAGGAAAGTGAAGAAAATATAATTAAATTATTTGTCCAGGATCACACAGCTAGTGTCTGAGATCAGATCTGAATTCAGGAAAATGAAGCTTCCTAACTCCAAGCCAGCACTCTATGCACTGCACTTTCTGGCTGGCATGTGCCATTTATTTTCTACTTTTATTTCTTTCTTTTGATTCAGAAATGTTCTACTCCATGTTTTTGGTGTTCTGATACTCTAAAATTTATGTAGAGTCATTATTTAAAAGAATTTGGAGTAGCTTAGGGGAGAAGCCAGACAAGTTTTTGCCTTTACTCTGCCATCTTGGCTCTGCCTCATATTTGTTTCCTTTGAACAAAAAGAGTTAATAAACTCTGTGCAATGGGATCATAGGTTAAGAGTGGGAAAGGATCTAAACTGTCACCTAGTTCAATTTCTTCACCTTGCAGAAAAGAACGTGAGCCCCAATTAAGTAATTTACACTGCCCACATTGTAATGACATTGCCACAATTCAAAGTCCTGTTCTGAGTTTGAATTAAGTGCTTTATATACTATACATCTTTCTTTCCCATTCCCTGTTTTCAGTGGTCTCTACCTATCTATTATATAAAGTTTGTGTTTTCCTTGGCCTAATCACAGATTATTTATTGCATTTTGCTTTGAACGTGACAATTTCCCTTGACCAGGTACCAAGAGCAAGATGCAGATTTTGCTGTCTGATAGCTTACAGTTATTGGGGGATATGATTGTTAAGGAAGGTAGAAGATGGTAGCACATGAAGCCAATAGAATTTATTATTGTAGTTCAGAGGAGGGAGAAATATTTTTAGTAAGAGGGCAGGACAGAGAAGACTACAAGAAGTTAGTGAAATTGTAGCTATGACTAAAAGGGAGATGGGAATGTTGACAACATCTGGAATATGGCATCCGATTCTTGATATCACATTTTACAAAGATCATTTATCTTGTCTAAATTTTATGCTTCCCTGATAAAGTATTCTATATAGTGTGGACACTTAATAAAAGCTGTGATATGCTATAGATATAAGATTGAATGTCGTAAGGGTGGTGACTAGGATGCAAAATGTAATGGTAAGAGCATTGGAATGTCCTCAGAAGGCTTGGGTCTAAATATTAACTCATAGTGATTATTCTGCATCATGTAGTCAGTCCTTTTGAATCTGTTTTCTCACCTATAAAATAAGGGAAACTGACTAGATAAAATCTTAAATACCTTTCAATTTTATCTTCTAAGGTATTTGCAAAGGGACTAGTAAAGACTTTTTGAATATCAACCTTTACTTCCCTCATGTAATAGTTAGTGATATATTTCTTCGTTATGTCTTCAACAATCATATTAAAGTGAAATAAATGTAATATCCCCAGTTCATTTATGATTAATAGTAGAAGAAATGCAGAAGCATAGTGCAAGTCTAGCATGTGTCAGTGCCAGGGAAACAGAAGTCGCATCCCCCCTCCATGTTTACCAAGTATCAGCCAATACAGAGCCCCCTTGAATGCCATGCTAACATCCAAGTCTACCCCCCTCCCCAGGTCTTTTCTCAAGGTCATCATTGCCAGATACAGTTCTGCCTTCTATCTATAACCCCTAGTACCTGCTCTCAGAACTTTTCCAGCAGAGAGGCTCTGGAGGTTCATTCCAAAGCATCAGCCCCAGCCAGAGTAGCAGCCTGGCACTGACAACTTTGAGCATAACTAGAGGTTCAATCCTAGTATTAGAACCATTAGAGAGGACCATCTGTCTCATGTTGTTGGTCCCCAAGGCCATTAGGAGGAGGGAAAATGGGCATGTTCATTTGCTGTGCCCAATGTCATTCTTTCCCTACCCCCAAGCCCCTGCAATTTATTTAGCATGTTGCTGAGCTATTCAAGTATCAAACTTTTCTGAAGATGTGTAGAAATAAATTCATCAAAAATGACTTGGAACACTGCAAGATATTAAGGAATGAGAGGAAAAAGCCATGCTGTTTTTAAAGTTGTATGAGCATTCTTAGGCTGTGTGTACACTGAAAAATGCTGAAAATGAGAACAGAAATCTACCTATTTGTGTTCACTGGTTTATGTTATTTTGCAATTTTTTTTGGTAGAATGTAAGGGTTCTGACCATATTGGGGAGTCAACTGGGTGCTCTAAATTCTATCAAGGCAGGTAGTTGGAGTCTAATAAAGGGAGAAATTACCATCTTAATTTGGACCCACAAGATCTGCATTTAAATTCTGGCTCTGACATTTAATAACAATTGTATGAGATTATTGCTAAAGTTATTTACAAGCAGTTTTTCCATCTATAAAATAGGTATAGTGATACCACAAGTGAGAAGTCAGTGAAACAATGCATACACAATACTCTGTAAACCATAAAGCATTATCTTATTACCTTTATTACATTAAAGTTTTCCATCAAGTTATCATTATGTTCTAGAAGGGATCCTGTGTGACAGTTCATAATAAACTCTGATGATTCCAACCAATCTAAAAATGTCTGCAAATATGGCCCTGATTCCTATTTTTGTTTTTGTTGTTTGTTTTCGTTTTTGTTTTGTCCCTCCACAAATCTCTCAAAGATAGGGCTAATTAATAGGGAAGAAAATGTCCACAATGATAAAATAATCAACCACAGAGTCTCAAAGATGGAAAAGATGTTGCAAGTCATTTAGTCTTACCCATGTGATAAATAAAAAGTCTGACAAATGATTTCTGGGTAATCAATAATCAATTGATTAATTAGGGTAGTTAATATTAAATTTAAGGTCAGTAGTTTCTCTTACTAATCAAAGACAAATCCCTAGAGATATTAAAGTCATTAGCTAGCTTTCCAAAATGGAATTTCTCTAACAGGTGAAAATCAACACTGATGTGGGTAAATAATTAACATTCATTTAAATAAAGAAGTGGTCTGAAAGCTTTGAGCTTCTTCTGCTTAGAACATCACTTCTTCATGGGATTCAGCAACCTTCACAATCATAGATATGATAATTAAATCCCTGGAGGTGGATGAGTTGATCATGTGAAATAGTATAGAGGGAGAAGAGGACCCAGGACAGAGATAAGTGGAAATGATCTTGATGAAGATCTAGCAAAGAAAACTGAGGAGGGACAATCAGATAGGTAGGAAGGGAACCCGGACAATTTGGTCATAATGTCCTAGAGATAAAAGATGACAAGAAGAACATAACTGATAGTCTAAAAGCCTTCTCTGTAGGGTGATAAAGAAAGATGTGGGCTGAGAAAAACCCATTACATTAAGAAAGCAATGGAGATTGCTATGGAGGGAGATTTTTTGTTGTTGAATGATGATGTAGGAAATTAGAGCATAAAAGTTAAGAAGAGAGTGAGAGAAAGTAAAAGAACTTATTATAATTGGCCCTCTCCTGATTTTTAGCCCTAAGTGACTGGGAAAATAGGGACAATATTTAGTGGAGGTTTTGAGGGGTTTTTTTGTTTTTGTTTTTGTTTTAGTTTTTGTTTTTGAGAGAGGGGAAATATGGACATTTTTTAGGTTTTAGGGAAAGATCCAGTAGACAGAGAGAGAAGATAGTTGAGGAGTTGAGAATGCTGGAGGGGGGAAATCTGTTGAAGATGGGATGGAATAGGATCTCTTGAAGAGAAATAGAAGTTGGATTTGACAAAATAATGACAATCTTTTCAAATGAGATGGGATAAAGTAAAAATGGCAGAAGACATCTTAGAGATATGAGAAGAGGAGGGAAAAAGAAGGAGCTTATTTTTTTTTTTTCTATTAAAATATGAAACTAGATTCTCAATTGAAAGAATTCAAAGACGATGAGCTAGGGGAACTTTATGGGGGGATAAAAAGATTTGCAAAAAGTGGTGTGATAAATGGGATAGTGAATTAATTAGAAAAGTATAAATAGATTGCTTAAAGCAATCAAAGCAATGTGGGACCAGTTGAGGTTGTAAATGGTAAATTTGTAATGGATCTAGTCAGTGTGGCTCCATGACTTTTTCCACCTTCATTCAATAGTACACATAGAGGAGCAAAGATAGTGAATTAATGGGAATGATCAAGTTCATCTGTATAAAAACAATAATTTATTATGTTCAAGTAAATTTGATTGGTGACATTCTTGTGGATTATATAAATTATATATGGATCCATATTGAATTCCCTTGATTTATTTTTAAATGAGGATTCACAACAAATATTGTTTTTCTTAATATTATTTTGTTTAATTTGCATGAAAAAGTAAGAAATAATGAGATCATTGATAAAATATAAATTCAAACTACACCATCAATGAAAGAAAGACTTCTAATTCAAAAAGAGAGAGTGGGTGTATGATTAAGTCAATTATATTATTAGTAAGTACATGAAAATCTTATCTTTGTCCTGAATCTTGAACATATCCATTCAATTCACTCATTCATTCAGTCAACAGATATTTATTGTCAATTACACTCACAGTCCTATTTGAGAGTCCTAGATATGGGGGCAGAGAACACAGTTAAAGAAATACAAATCAAATTTCAAATCAGACTACAGAAATTCTAAGTTTAATTTTTATCAACAAAATATTAACAGAGAAATTGAGGAAGTCCACCCCTTTCTATCTCTACACCACATTGAGTCCTGTAATACACATATGGGAGGGCATGGATAAAACTGTAATAGAAGAAATATGATCTACAGCAAAGGAGGGATCATACAAGTGGATAAACTCAAATGTTATTTTTGAGTATTAACTGAACCAGAGGAAAATCTTAGAAAATGGGAGAAGGTGGTCTAATTCCACTACAGAAAAATTCTGGGAGTTCATGGACAGATATTGTAAGTAATAAATAATCAATAGGCTGGTTTCTATATTTGTAGTGGCTTGGGAGAAGACATTCCACATGGATAAGTTCACAAATCCATTGATGAATTTTAAAATATTGATAAGGTTATTAGAGAAATCTACAGGTCTATGAATGCAGAGGAAGGAGAAAAGTATTTAAACTGAGCAATTATTAAGCAAATATTCAATGTCAAAGCCTTTGCTAGTTGTTAAAGAGACAACCTATTCCTCCAAATTGAGAATATCCACATTCATCAAACTTTCCTGGAGCATTTTGTCTAGTTCTGTTTGTGCCCCCTTCATCCTTTCTATCTTGTATTCTACTTATATATGCACATGGCATATCCTTATTTTTTTCTCATTCACATATTTATATAGTCTTTATTTTTCTCAAGCATCCATGTTTCCATGGTAGTTTGTATGTAGTAGGTGCTTAATAAATACTTAATATTTTTTTTTAATACAAGATGAATAAATGATTGCATTCTGCCCCCAAAGTAAAGGTCTCATTGGGAAACATCTGAAATAGATGTTTGGAAAATATAAATATTATCTGATGTTAAATTATAAACCATATTAACTTTTTTGCATATAGATAGAATATCAATTCTAAATATTTAAAAACCACAAAGCAGAAATGCATTTATATACTTGCTCACAACTTGTTGATATTCTCAGCTTTCTTTGATGTGATACCTATGTTTTAATTATACTGTTAAAGTCTAGGTTAGATATTTCACTGTGGTAACCTCTCTCTGTAGAATAAAGTTATCAAAAGAGGAGCCCATGACAAAGCAAATGCCAAAAAATAAGATCTGCATGACTGCTTAAAGATTATAAATGCAACCTCAATTCAAACATCATATACTCTTTCTCATTTTATAGGGGAATTAATTCCATTCATATTTAAGGCTACAAAGATTACATTTGTTTTTTCTTCAATTTATACTTTTTACTTAAGCCCCCTCCTATATTAAAGTGACAGTAATTATTTGACCTAAACTATTTTGGTTTCACTCTTTTCATACAAATTCTGTTCCTCCAGTTATCCTATTGTAGTAATTATTTTTGTTTTTTCTTTCTCCACATCCTTTCTGAACTCATAGGTGAGTACACTAGAGATTCCTCCCTGCTTCAGTGAAAATTATTCTTTTGTTTTGGTTAATACTTATCTCCATGAAGTATTCATTTAATTGATTCAGTCCCTTATCTCTTTCCACTTTCAAATTTGCCTGAATTATAATGCCAATTTGTGGGATTCATCATAACACATTTGATGCTTTATTTTCTATGCTATAGTTATTGTGTAGTACTTTGGAAAACAAAGGAACAAACAACAACAACAACACACAAAAAAAAAGTGATATAAAGACCAGTGTGATTGCAGATTTTTTTCCAGTGTCTTCACTGGCAATATTTGTTTTTTGAAAGCTTTCTGAATAAAACACGTATTACAAGGACTATTAATTTATATAGAATTCAGTACAACATACTGAAAATATTTTATATCCAAACCAAAGGACTTGTCTCTGGTACTTGAATTCATTATCTTTATCCTAAAACTAGTGTCCTTCCTCTGGATTTCTGTCCTTCCCTTTTATTTTCTTTCTGTGCTGTATGCCTTCAGAGACAAATACCATTCCTTTTGAGTTAGAGTCAGTTTCCAGAACTATTTCTTTAAGTGCCTTATTCCCCCCAAAAGAATTCAATTCATGGCTCCTATAGCTGCCTCCTTATTTCCTAGGGAAAGTGCCATGATGCATCAAGAGTGTTATTTCTCCACAGCCAGTACCATATCTCTACTCCCTTCTATTTGAGCTTTGTGCACAAATATTCTTTCCCTTATTACTAAGTACCAAAAGACTGGAAGGGAAAACAAACAAAAACTATTCTTAATTAAAGAATAGGACATGATGGAATATTTTTCTGGATCTCTGTGTACTTCTTCTCAGTTTTCCGCAAGAGTCTTTCTCTTATACATCCCCTGTCCTAAAACTGTGTTCATTAATCAGGAAATGGAGATTCTAGTTCAAGAAACAGCAATAACTAAATTACTAAAGTAAGAGTATTAACTATCTCTGTCATTGTCCTGATGTTTTTGACTCTCTCTGAAGCTTATCATATTTTTTTTCCCTCTCTGTAATCTTCATGGCTGTCAAGAATGTCTAAAGAAATCTTTAGAAAAAGGAAATAGTCATGGTAGAACCAATGCCACTGTTTAATCTCTTCTCTTTTAAATGAAATTGTTTATTTTTTTATATATTTTGTTTATACATTTATTTATTTTTATCAAGTCAAAGATCCTGCTCAGCTCTAGTTTATTTTGGAATAAAAAATTCACAACTCTACTTTCAAATAAAATGATTTTTTCTCTTATTAATAAATAAATTTAGCTCTGAAAATTTGTTATTTTGGGATAGAAATCAAGAACCTTCACATTTCTATACATAGCATTCTCAATTTTCTTTTGGTTTCTCTTAAACTTGTAATTGCCCCTAGTGCTTTGGACTACTCTTTACATGAAAGGTTTTCTTCTGTTTCCCCACAACATTATTGTTTAATATTGAAGTTCTATAGTTTGACCACAGTATTTTTAGATGAGCTAAAATCAAGGCTGTGGACATTATAGCATTGCAATTTGTACTCAATTTTATCATTTCTGTACAATATCCCTACATTAATTCAAAAGTATGAATATCATATCTCTTTTATAACATTTTTCTTCCCTTCTCCAACAAAATCTGTAGCCAGTATATTATCTCTTTGCACCTATCTTCAAGCTCAGTTTTTCTGGGTTTGTAAAAATCACATGAATTCTTCTAGTCTTGTCCTTTGATTTTATTAAATTCATTTTCCCTACTCCATTTTAAAGTTTTGAGTCTGTTATTCTACTTTTCAAAATATTTTATGTTTTAGATAATTTTTTTCTGTCATTTGCTCTAAAAACTTTCAAATTCCATTTATCTTCTTTCTCTGTTGAGCCTTTTCCATTTTGATTTCCATGCATTTTTTAACTTTAAAGAGGTTTTTTCCCCCTCTTTTTAGGAACTATTGGAAAAGTTCTTACACTTGTTCCTTTGTGATTCCCAGAGATCCTATATAATGGATTGCAATACTTTCTCTTTCATCAGGAATTGTTGTGGCAATTTCCTAACCTCCATAGAACTCGTAAGAGTAGCCCTCGTATAGAGTATGTATTTTTTATTCCCCCTTCATTATATTTAATAGGTTTTTTGTTTTCTTTTGTCTAATATTTCTTTTATGTTATCATTTTTGTGAAAAAAAATAAAAAAATAAAAACTATTCTCTCAATGACTTTTTTCTCTTATGCCTTTTCTGTTGGTATATTTCTGACTAATTTTAGATTGTAGAGTAACTTTAATCATTGACACTATTTCCGGAAATTATTCACCTTGTATGTAAAGCAGCTACTTTATATATTACTACAGCAGGTTCTAAAGCTATAAGACAGAGAAAAACAATCCTTGTGTGTCAAGGAGAGTATTATAGTGTCTTGGGGTATGCAAAACATGCACATAAATAAGTGAATAGAAAATAATTTTAAGAGAAAATGGGTGTAAACTATTGAGAGAATTAAAGACTTAAAGTGCATCTCAGTTTAAAATAAATAAAATTATAGTGAGGCAAAGATGAGTGCCTAATTTTACATAACTGAGAAATAATGAAGGTAATATTCTAACTCCAGTGCTGAGATTCCATATATAAAACTAATACTCTCTCTAAAATACTTCAAATATAAATTTACTTCCTCTCAGTCCTTATCATCCTATATCTCTTCTGCCCTTTTAACTAAATTCCTCAAAAAGGAAGATACATAATATTTGCCTCTACTTTCTATTCTCCAATTCTTTTCTTAGCCTTTTACAATTTGGTTTCCAATCATATCATGATACTAAAATTGCTCTCCCTAAAGTTACCAATGATCTTTCAGTTGCCAATGCACCGGCCTTTTCTTATTCCTCATTGTCTTGGACCTCTCTGCAGTATTTAGCACTGCTAATTAACCTCTCCTCCTTTATACTTAGGTCTCTGTAGGTTTTCAGGATACTACTTTTTCTAGAAATACTATTAGGGAGTACTTCCCTACTTACTGCTCTTTCTTAGTCTCCTTAGCTGGATCCTCACCCAGATCACACTCTGTAACTACAGGTTTCCCACAGGTTCTTTCCTAGACTTTCTTTTCTTCTTCTCTGAACACTTCGTTTGGTGATTTCACCAGCTCAGATGAATTTAATTACCATTTCTATCAATAATTTTCAGGTCTAACTATCCTGCTCTCTCCTCTCTTCTGACCTCCACTATCACATCTCCATCTCCAATTGTTTTTCAGATATTGCAAACTAGCTGTTCAATAGACATCTGAAACTTTAAATGTCCAAAACAGAATATTTTATCTTTCCCTCTAACCCATACTCTGCCACCTTCCTTTTACTAGAGAGGGCAACACCATTCTTTCAGGCCTTCAAACTCATAATATAGGAGTCATCCTCTACTTTTTACTATCTTCCACATTTTCTACCTCCCATATTCAACTTCTCATAAAGGACTATTTATTTTCATCTTGGTAGCATCTAGGAAGAGATTTTTCTGTGGCAATCACAGACAGATCTCTCTCTTAATTGTTGCTGGCAAGTCTTGCCAGAGTACTTCTTAATAGGCTAATCCTACATCTGGAAAAGGGTCATCTATCTGAGAGCTAGTGAGAGCCTCTTCAGAAGGGACCAAACAACAATTGATATGGTGTCTGCTGTCCTACAACTCCAGTAGAATTGCCAGGATCAGAACAGAGGTCTACATGTGTAGATTTGACCAAGGCTTTTGATAGTGTAAATTACAAGGGATTATGGAAAATTATGCCAAAATTTGGTTGCCCACAGAAGTTCATCTGTATAGTGTGTCAGTCTCATAATGGCATGCTTGCTCAAGTTCTGGACACTGAATAATGTTATTGTGTTTTCCGTCACCGATGGAGTGAAATAAGGCTGCGTGCTTCTTCCCCTGATGTTTTCAGCATGATGTTTTCAGCTATGTTGTCAAATGCCTTCAATGAGAACAAATATAGAATCAAAATCAGCTATTGCACTGATAGTAAATTCTTCAACTTGAAAAGGCTACAAGCCAAAACAAAAGTGGAGGGAGTGTTAATATATGATTTTTTGTGTGCAGATAAATGTTCATTCAATAAAGCCTCTGAAGCTGGGATGTAACGAAGTATGAATTGATTGTCTGCTGATTGTGCTAATTTTAGCCTAACAACACCAAGAAAAAAGATATTCCTTTAATCAACACCACAACACACCATGCACATATGTGGAACCATTGTTTACTGCAAATGATGATGTTTTGAATGCTGTGGATAAGTTCACTGGGGCTCTTGGACTTGATACCAGACCTATTGCCTACTTCTCAAAGAAACCTGACTCAGTGTCCTTAGGGCAGCCCTCTTGTCTTAGAGCAGGGTCTGGTTTGGCCCTACTGATTGAGGAAGCCCCTAAGTAAGCCATTGGAGGGTTTAACCCCCAGAGTTTATTATCAGGCTCTCCTGCTAGACACTCCCAATTTGATTCTTCCAGGGTGTCCCACTCTAAGTCCTACCACTCTGCTCCTGGACAACACTCATTCGGGTGACTTTACAACTCAGATGGTAAAAGGTTTACAGATGGGTCCAGTTTTCTTGAAGATGGGGAAAGGAAGGCAAGCATCTTGGAGCCTAAGCCACAAACTGAACTCATTGCCCTTACTAAGGCCTCTGGAACTGGGGAAAAGAATGAGAGTGAACATCTTTACAGACTCCAATATCTTTTACATGTTTTGCACACTCATGGAGCTATATGGAAAGAAAGAGGACTTTTGTCAGGAAAAAAGTTCTATTAAATATGCAAGGGGAACAGGCTTTCAGATTCAGTTGCCCATGTTGCTGCCAATTTTCCCCTAACCATGGAACCTTTACTTCCCCATATCTCTGATTCTAGTTCCTTCTACCCCTTTATTGGGGAAGGGACAATAGGGGAGATATCATTTCTCCTTCCGAGTGGTCTCAAACATACTCAGGCCAGCCAGTGGGAATTTCTTTTGGCCTTCCCAGCTCTTTGCAGAGCAACAGTAGCCCAGACTTCACTTCCCAATTAACTCAAAAAGTGGCTGAAGCACTTAAGATTAGCTTTCTTTCTTTCTTTTTATTTTCCAGGCTTACCTTTATTAATGCTCTGAGGATGAGAGCTTTGCTCTTAGTATTTTCTCTGATGTCACTCTGTTGCTCCCACCAATGGGGAGATAACTTCTTAGTCTTTAGTCATACCAGGGAATTCCGTGGGCAGTGGGGGCATTCAGTTAGGTATGCCCTTGGCATCTTCAAGGCAGCTCACATATGTGACCTGATGCATTATTTGCAAAGGCCCCATTCCCAAATGTCATTATACCACCTTGGTTGCCACCCTGTTTGTACTAGCTACCCCCCAGGGGAATAACTTTAACCTGACTATCCCCAGTTTTCTTGGCAGAAAGGATCTCTTACCAACATAATAACTGTAGGATATCCACTCCAAAATTATGCGGGGAAACTCACTCAAAATGTTCCTATACCACCTTCCTTGAAGCCTCTTCATAACCTCCTGAGAACTAACATTCTGAATCCCAAAGCCAGCCAGTGGAAACTTCATTATGGCCTGTACCAAACTACTCACTTGAAAAAAAATGCTCTCCAATCTCTTGTGAAACCTATTTTCACTGGCCACAAGCTAGGAGAAATAATCAAACAGATATGTCAAATATGCCCAAGCAATTCTGAAAGGGCTGCTAAACTTCCCTATCCTGAAGCCTATCCAGAGGAGGGGAACATATCTAGGGAAAGACTGATGGATGGATTTTATACATATGCCCTCTTCCAGGGGCTTCAAACTGCTTTTTGGTTTTGTTGTCACCTTTACTAATGGGTAAAAGCCTTCTGTTTTAAGATTGAAGGCTCAAGTTTTTGCTAAAGGAGATCAAGATTAATTATTATCTCCATTCTCCATGTCATCCTCTCTACCCAATGCTTTAAACATTATGATGCTTGCCAGGTCATCTGAGTGCTTCTTTCACTATGTATAATGACACTGCTTCAGACACTGCCCCTACCCCTTCAAACAGACAAAAGCAGGATTTGGGGGAAAACATTATTTGGTATTTATCCTAGGAAAAGCTGACTGGACCAGAGGCATTCATGAAAGTCTCATCTCCCCCCCTCTTCCCAAGCCTTCCTCTGGGTGGGGTTCCTGGCTATTGTCCCTACTAACTCCACTTTATTTATTTATTTATTTATTTTTGCTCATATTTGGTTCCTGCATTTTTAACCTACTTGTGAGATTTGTTTCCTTCAGGCTGCAAAGTATGAACTTCCAACTATTTATCCACCTTGAATACCACTGACTAACTGATCCTGACATCCAGCACCCTTCTGAATGCTGCTACCGCCATCTTGCCTTCCCTCCCTGGATTGGACCCCATTAGGCAGGGACAACTCTATGCCCCTTATCAGCATGAAGCAGCTCCAGAAGATGGGATCTCCATCCCTTTGTCCCAAATGAATTTGGGGTTCAAACTGCTTGAGAGGGGAAATGAAGGAGTATATAACTTCTAGGAAAATATAACAGTGATTTTGGGGGCTTTTATTCTGTCAATCTGATTCCAAAGTCTTTGGGTTTTGCCCTCCCACACACCCAACCTAGGAATGCTATTATTCTGATAAGATGTCTGAGTCAGATAGCCTCAGGATAGTCTCACAGATCAAACTTGTGAGACAATAGTGAATAGAGCACTCCTCACTTCATTGCTGACTCTCAGATAATCTGTTGGTCAGTGATAACCAAATTCTGGAGACTATTGCTCAATTCATTGATGACTGATAATCTTATCAGCCAGAAACAAATTACCAGAGACCATTCTTCTGTTTTACCTATGAGCCATAGAATTAGCAAGTCAATAATAGAAAGTTGGATAAATGTGACTTTGCTAAATTCTTTTGAAATTCAGCCTGCTTGTAATAGCATTTCCATTACAATAAACTTTGCCCCTTGATTAGGAAGTAGGTTGAAGCCTGCAAATTCTTTTTGAAGGATAGTGTGGGAAAGGATAAGTATTAGATTGACTACCAAACTGAAAGTCCACAGAGTTGTTGTGCTGATCTTATTGTTGTATGCCTGTGAATATGGGACAGCATACCAACTCCAGACCAGGGAAGTGATCACTTCTATTTGAATTGTCTTAGGAAAATTGTGAAGATCACCTGGCAGGATAAGGTACCAGATACTGAGATTCTTTTTCCACCTAAACTGCTAAACATTCAAACTCTATTGCAGAGAGCACAACTCTGTTGGACACATTGTTAAAATGCCAAATGTATGTTTGTCAGAAAGCCTTTTTTTTTATGGAGAATTCATATAGAATAACTATTTCACACAGTGGTCAGAAAAAGTGGCACTAAGACACTGTGTGGTTCAAACAGCATTTAATAAAAAAAAGCGGGAGAGATATCTAGAAGCAAAGCAAAGTTTATTATACATTCTCCGGAGTTGGGTGTCCCACCCATTGAGCAGACAATGGAAGGGAGGAGGCACCTTCGGGGGCAGGGTCAACACTTTTTATCCCTAACACAAATACCCCCTCCCACCACTGACCCTCATCCTTATTGGCTGAGGATCTTACATTCTAAACACGGGAACTACCCAAGAAATTGAACTTGACCAATAAATACATAGTTGCCCATATTTGACCTAAACAGAAAGACACTGATGTCATAGGAGGATAACAAGGGGACTTAAGTATGCACTTAGGAGGATAGCTGGGAGAGGACTTAAGTATGCTCTTGACTTAAGCCTTACTTGATTTTCACAACTGTCTTGAAAGATCTCACCTCATCTCATTCAACACTCTCAAGGTCTGTCTTCAGAACTTTGGAATTGATTGTATGACATGGGGGACCCTAGCATGGGAATGCTCAGCATGGAGTGCCTTTGTCAAGAATGTGTTAGTCTATGAGTGAAGCAGAATTGAAGTAGCTCAGATGTGCAAAGTTAGAAAAACTACCCGGAATGTAATTAGGGACTATTTATGTCCGACTTGTGGTAGAGCATTTCAAGTTCATATTGATCTGATCAGCCACAATCAGACACACTAACTGAACTCTTAACATTTTGGACATCTTTGAGAACAAAGTTCAACAACCAATATGCCTTTTTTTCTCCAGCATTGGCAGTGAAGTCCTTATTACCTCATATTTGGGTCTCTACAATAGTCTTCTGGTGAGTCTTCCTGACACAAATATCTTCTTCAGCTTATGGTGACATCTCTGAAATAATTCAGATTCAGATAGTCTCTAACTCAAGCAAAGGGATTTTAATGAGATTTATTCACTTAGTGGGATGGCCAAACTCCCTGAAGGAGTTAACAGAGCAACAAAGCAAGACAAGGATTTTTGTTGCTCATTACATCACAAGATATGTAAATTCTGAAGTTATAAAAGGACTTTTGCTAAAATGGGGAGGTCCTAAAGCCTTGGGGAAAGTGTGCATATAGTTACGCACAATACATAAAGAAAAGTCCATTCAGGGATGCCAGTGTATGATAATGATGTTATAACTAACATAGGTTAACCCAAGGATAGCAAACAAGGGGAAAAGATTTATTGAGGTTTACAATGCAGTATCTTCTTCTGCATCCTATTGGTTCTACTTTTTTATTGGCTGATTTTTATTGTATGTCTAAACTAGATGGTATGGTCATCAGGGCATGCTGACCTGCTTGTTGCTATAGCAATTTGTGTGGGTTTTGTTGTTGGGGGCAACAATTAGAATCCCATTATTCTCTAATCCATCTTCCATTCAGGTACTAAAGTGATTTTTCTAAAATGCACCATGTTACCTCTCCTTACTAAATGAACTCCAATAGTTATTGTTTCACCTATAGTACTAAATATAAAACCCTCTGTTTTGGGCATTCAAAACCCTTAGTCACTGAATCCTCTCTCACCTTTCCATTCTTTTTACACCTTAATCCCCACCATGTACTCTTAGATCCA
Source organism: Sarcophilus harrisii (assembly GCF_902635505.1). NCBI lineage: Eukaryota > Metazoa > Chordata > Mammalia > Dasyuromorphia > Dasyuridae > Sarcophilus > Sarcophilus harrisii. The sequence goes on from NC_045427.1 coordinate 192,284,242, forward strand.
ATGATACAGGTTTCATTGCTGTTCTATGAAAAAAAAAATATTATATTTTTGCTCTGGTCATTTTCTCTGGCTGTCCTCTATGCCTGAAATGCTGTCCCTCCTCAGATTGGCCTATTGAATTCCTGGTATTTTTTAAGTCCTTGATAAAATCCTATCTTTTATTGGTAGCCTTTTTAAAAATTCTCTTAATTCTTGTGCCTTTCCTCTGTTAATAAATAAATAAATATATATATATATATATATATATATATTACCTTTGAGTATATGTGTATATATATGTACATATATATGTATGTGTATATATGTATATTGTACACACACATGTACATGCTAATTGGGTCTCCCATTAGATTGTGAATTCCTTAAGGGGAGGGACTATCTTTTGCCTCTTTTTGTATTCCCAACTCAGTGTCTCACATATGGTCAGAACTTAATTGATTAACTGATAGATTATTTTATAGCAGAAATGCTACTCAAAATGCTTTTCAGCCTTGGATTATATGTGTTTGAAGTTCTTTTACTCTTTCAAATTCTGGGATAAATTTCACCTGACATAAAAGTTGTCAGTTCTTTTGATATTTTTCGTTTATAGAATCAAATTATTCTTTCCACATCATTTAAACAACCAACCAAACAAAATTTTCTTCCATTGATTATGGTCTTAGCCAAAATTTTAATGTCATAGTGATGACACACTTACTTGTTCTAGACTTTTGCTTCAGATACCCTCAGTGGTTAAGTTCAAGATACTTGAATTTGAAACTGGGTGTATTACTTACTCATCATGTGACAGGAGGCAAATCATTTCACTCACCAAGCTCCAATATCCTTATTTATAGAATATTAATAAAATAGATATGATTATCTGGACTGTACCTACTATAAAATAATTAAGCGGAAACCACTTTAAAAACTAATGTATCACAACAAGTGAATTACCAATCAATTCATTTTCACTGCCTGGGACAGTGGAAAGAGCCTTAAATGTTGAATCACTTTTCTTATTTAATCCCTTTGGGGATGTTTCATCATCTATAAAATGAAGAAGGGGGCCTCTAAGTCCCCATCTAGTCCTAGATCTATTGTCTCTTATTGTTTCTCAGTAATATCCAACTCTTCATGGCCCCATTTGTGGTTTTCTTAACAAAAATCCTTGAATGACTTGTCATTGCTTCTCCAGATCATTTTGTAAATGAGCAAACTGATGTAAACAGGACTAAATGACTTGCCCAGAAGTGAGTGAGGCTAGATTTGAACTCAACTCTTCCTGCCTCCAAGACCTGGAACTCTACTGACCACCTAGCTGTCTCTATAATCTCTTTGTGGCTATTTGTTTGTTTTATCTTCATTTGTATCTTTTTTTTCTTTTCTTCCTCCCTCCCTCCTTCCTTCCTTCCTTCCTTCCTTCCTTCCTTCCTTCCTTCCTTCCTTCCTTCCTCCCTTCCTTCCTTCCTTTCTCTTCCTTCCTTCCTATCTTTCCTTCCTTCCTTCTTTTTCTTTCTTTCCATCCTTTTTTTGTCTACTGACTGCCTTTTTTTCCTCTTTTTTCTTTTCTTTCTTTCAAAAACAAATATTTATTTTTGAAATCTGAAGTTACAATTATAGAGAGGATAGATTGTCAGACTTAATTCTAAGAAAACTAAGTTTAAATTCTACCTCTGTCATAAAATATCTGTGTGAGAGAGCAAATAACTTATCTTCTTACTGCCCCAGACAACTTTCTAGAGCTAAAAAGTATTGATGAGATAGCAGTCTGCATTAGTAAAGAGTTTCAATACCACACATTCCCTGATGAAATAATAAGCCAGAGCCAAAAAAATCCTTCATTTATATTTTTGCATAATTTGACATTTGAAAAAATATTTTTTAGGACATTTCTTCATCTTTTTATCTATTCACCTGACATTTCTAAGCAATTACATTTTTTGTTTAAATAACAGAATAAAACATTTGGAAAAAGTAGGAAAACTTCTTCCACTCTCCCCAAAAAATACAAGAGAATTGAACAGAAAAGAAAAATGAATTGTCATGTGGCACTGAAGGATAAAGTGATTTCAAATACTATGCAATTCCCTGGAAATTCATCTTGCTGGTTTTCTGGTTTTCTGTCCTACTTGAAATACAAAGAGGGACACAATGAATGATTAATCTGTTTAATAATCCTGAAATAAAGAACAGATTCTACTTTCCTCAAATCCTCTCATCTATTACCTTTTTCATATAGAACAATGTTTCCAAAACTGTCTGCTTCCTGAAATTTCTCCACTCATCATCTCTACAGGAAGTTATAAAGGTTTTCCAGCAACATAAGAACAATCATAACCTTAGTCTATGAAAGATTCCAAGGCAGCTCTCTTTCTACCAACCTGGTATATTGTCTTTCCATAAAAATAGATTATTTGGTCTAGCTCTCCTAGAGAATTGGACATAGAGACTTCACAACTTGGGCTTGAGTATTTTAGCTTACATGGCCTGTATAAATCTGGGAAAGTCTCAACCCTTTGAGGGTTGAATGGGAAATTACCATTCCCTGCTCTAAGGATCTGTCACAATTTCTGTATTTAGTAGAAGGTGTTTTCTCATCTCTGAGTTCTCTATAAGTAACATTCAGTTAAACTGAGATTGTTTAGATTTAGCTTAAAAAATCCAAGATTTCCTATTACTTCCAGAACCATTTTTAGGTGTCCTGATCTATATTTTGCCACAAAACTCAGAAGGTTCTATAGGAGAAAGCAATACTGCTGACTCTGCACAGCATCCCTCATTTAATCAAAATCATTTGTTTGTCATAGCATCACCTCCCCGATGTCATGGTCTTTTTTTGAGAATGAAGGACAGACATGAAGAAGAAAGAATATTGTACTGAAAATCAGATGACCTGATTCTACCATTACCTAATTATGCATTCCAGATCTCAGTTTACTCCTCTGTGAAATAAATTCATTGGAATAAGGTCTTTTCCAGCTCTGATATTCTAGAATTCTGCATCAGCACCCAAATCCAATGAAGTTATAGGCTCTGACATGCATAATTTAGCCTGTTTAGCATAGTTCACCAGCCTTCTTTTATTTCTTCAAATCCAAATATGGCAATCCTCTTAAAGAAGGTTTTGGAAGTATAGAGACCAGACAAAACATCTAGACCTAAAATGTTATAATTTTGACCATTCCTACTATGGAAAATTCCTCTACTAGTACTACTAGTAATATCTCCATTCCATATTTCCTCCCCACAAAGGGTTTATCATTTAATTTGGTGTAAAGATCTCCCATGTGAGAAAACGACCCAGAGCAAATCATTATCTTTTGCACATTTTGTAGATTGAATGATTCCTTTAGCATTAAAATATTATGTACTTTGCCCAGGATAGCACTCTGCTATTGTGTAAGAGTTGGGCATTGAATGCCAAGGTCGTTGACTCCAAAGCTAATTCTCTATGCATAGTAATTCTGTATTTAATAATTTTTTTAAAGCAAAAAAAAAAAAAAAAAAAAAAAAAAAAAACCAGCAACAACAACTGTTATTCATCTATGTAATGTTCTGTTTAGCTTTCTGTAGATATTGGCACCAGCCTTCCTTTCAGCAGAATAATCATCATGAGACTAGCCAGTGATAAAGTTGAAATTCTTTACCATTTCCTTCACAGTCTGTTTCCTTCACCTGGGGCTTGGCTAGCTTTCTGGAGACCCTCAAGAATGGGTCATAGTTTAAGTGGAAGAATACAGGAGAGCCACCATGATGGTCTCTATCTTGAAGTCTTCCTCTGGCTGAGTTTGTGCCCAGTTTATATGCTCTATTAAAATTACATCATTACAGAATACTGAGTATAAAATAATCATTAGATCACTAAGGAACCATTATTTGTTGTAAGATTAAATCAATCATACTGAACTAGAGAACTCACATGCTAAACTAGATAACCATTGTCTTATCAATTGCACTGAGTTAACACCTTGTTTAAATCAATCATACTGAGCCTTAAGTATATTTCTCCAAAGTTCCTACCCTTTACACATATAGAACTTTTAGATAAAGCAAATTTCATTCATTACTTCATATGATTCTGATAATAATCATGTTACACATATAGATAATCTTATCCTAATTTTATAGATGAGAAAACTCAGATTTGGGAGTTTAAGTAATTTACTCAGAATCACAGAACAAAAACAGAATTTGAACTTGGGTCTTTCTAATTTGAAGACTTATCTTTTCAGTTATTTATCAGTGATTGAATCTTTGGTATTTGCTTGGAGTGGGGGTAAAAGACTTGCCAGCGGTCTGACAGATACTATGTGAGAGACAAGACTTGAATCTTGGCATTCTAAATAGAAAAGATGGCAATCTATGCCAATACAAATGTCTGTTTGCTTGTTTAAAGTCTATTCTCAATTTTCAGAGAAATTTTCTAACATTTTCCTTGATCTCAGTTGTGACACATGAGTGATAGGTCTATTCTATCTGTCATTCTTATTGATATGGTCTTTACTGGTGACTTAGTTGCATCAATAAGTTTAGAGTTGGTCAGATAAAAAAAAAATAAGTCTGTCTATTATTTAAACTTTATGTTTCTCCCTCCATACCATGATCAAAAAATCACATTGTTTAATTTTGGGGACAATGGGGTGTGATAAGAGAGATATATTAAATAGAAAAGGGGGTTAGATGGCATAGTAGCTAGAGCAATAAGGAAGATTCATCTTTGTAAGTTCAAATCTAGCCTTAGAGACTAGCTTTGTAATCCTGAGCAAGTCACTTAATCCTGTTTGCCTCAGTTCTTCATCTGTAAATATGAACTAGAGAAGGGACTTCCACCTCACTCCAGTATCTTCACCAAGAAATCCCAAAAATGGAGTCAGGAAGAGTTGGGCACAATTGAATAACAACAACAACATGACAAAATAGAAAGGCAACAAGGTATGAAAGAAAGAAGAAGAAAAAAGAATAAATAAATATATTGACAGAAGAAATGAATTCAAGTCCCAGATCTACCATTTATGAGATGTGTGATTGTGGTTAAATTATTAATTTTGATGGACTTCGATTTTCACATCTGAGAAGTAGCACCTTCCAATAAAAACTTCATGTTTTCCCTTTTTATGTCAAGACCCTGGAATTGCTTGGTATATAACAGAGCAATGAAAATTCCTATCAAGAGGGAAAGGAAACTATGAAGTGTCTCTCACCCAGCAATCTCTAAGATTCTTCAATAAGCCTGGTTAAATTCCAAGAAGTTTCTTACCAGAAATATGTAGAAACTCAAGGAGGTTACTCTTCTATTTGGCCTCATGGCTCAAGTTAGAGAAAAAGATTCAGTTTTGAGGATTAAGAAAAATTCTCCTAATGATGTTAGTGCAAATATGACCTTTATAACTATGCAATACAGCAAGCAGAGAAAAAGGAAAAGATTAATATCTCAAATGCCTTATCTTCCCATAGAGAGCACCTTAAATTCTTGAACACTCAGATAGAATGTATAAAATAAGTTAGATTTTGAATAGTGTTCTAGGACTTTCTGTATGACTGTCTTGTGGAGATTGAGCTTTATAAAGGTGAAAAGGCTCAATTCCAGAGGACTAGGCCTAGGGAATAAATTTTGGGTGGCATTAATAAATGTAATCTAAAAAGGCATTAAAGGATTGGAATCTCTTGATTTAGAAAGAGAACTCATAAAACCATGCCTCTTTAGAGTATAAACTTATTTTGTTATAGATATCTAAAGTTGGGGCGACAGGAATTTGGCATGAATTCCAGAGCTGGGACTACATATTATACATACTTTAACGTACCATATAAATCCAAGTAGTGATTTTACATTGCAGTATTAGTACCTTACTTTTCTGCAGATGCTGAATGCCATAAAAACAAAGACTTTATTTTGTCTTTCCTTGTATCTCTGGGGCTTAGTAGTGCCTAGCACATACTAGGTGTTTAATAAATGCTTATTGGCCTGACAACTTGAATTTTCAAAGTGTATTTGAAAATCATCCACTGAATTCTCCCTCCAAATGCCTCATTGATATATGTTTATATGAATATGCAAGTGCTTATATGTGTTTGTGTGTTTGGTAGGGGAATTGCACAATATCATACAATATCTAGTCATGGAGAGATTCAGGCCTATATTCAAAATTCTTCTCCCTATACCATGCTTTCTCCCAACATGAAGAATATATTTTTTCTTTCTTTGTAATAATAAAAGAAAAAAGATATTCAGTGCTCTGAAACCACAGTAGTTCAGTTTTTAAAGTCTTCCAATGCTATCTTCACAACCATTTACTCTACAGTCTAAAAATGCTAATCTACTGGCTGTTCTTCTCACATAACATTCCATCTCTGAACAATTGAAGCTTTTCATTTAAATCCATACCTGGAATGTTTTCCCTCTTCATTTTTTGTTTCTTGGCATCCTGCAAAATGCATCTCAAACCCATCTTTCTACTAGAAGTCTTCCCTGGCCCACTTCTTTTCTTCACTAGTGTCTTTCCCCCAACAACATATCCAAGTTTACATATTATATATCTTGAATGTAATCGATATTTATGTGTTATTTCCCCATTCAAAAATGTGCTTACAAGCAGAAACTGTTTTTACCTTTTTTTTTATTCCCAAAACTCAATACAATGTCTAACACATAAATAATAAATGTGTGTTGACCAACTGTCCAAAAGGAAGACAGGAAGCAGTAGACATCTCATTGCTCAGCCAAAGAGTTCTACCTTGTCTCCTGTCTCCCTAGGCTACTGACCAAAAAGTTGAGAGTGTAAATTTTTCTTGAATGTATTTAGTCAGACTCTCCTTCTTTGTCTAGTTTAAGCCAGATCAAATATAAAATAGAAGAGAAAGAAATGCATGGTGGGGAGAATTTTTTTTTTTCTTTCTTTACATTTACTGAAAAGTCAGAAATTTCCTTGTGCCATTTTCCAGCAGTCTGGAGGTCTATTCCCAAATTAGTCAAGTACAAAGTTCTTATTGGCTATAATCATCTCTATTCCTATTTCTTCCCTGGGGATGAAGAGTAACAGAATTCAATAGATTTATACACAGAAACTTTGTAATCATAAATCTATTTAGAGCCAAAACCTGAATTCAATGAAAAAACTTCAGAATTTCATAAGACAATTTAGACAATGATAACCTTCAATCCCCTTTGCTGATATTAACCTTTGATCCCTCTGACTTGTATAGTCAAAGATATTTTCTCTTGGCCAAAATTAAAGATGAGAAAGAGACAGAGATAAAGAGAGTAGGAGGAAAAGGGGGAGAAAATTAGAAAGCGACCCAAAGAAAGAGAGAGAGAGAAAGAGAGAGAGAGGGAGGGAGAGAGAGAGAGAGAGAAAAGAGAGAAAGATAGAGACAGAAACAGAGAGAAAAGTAGAAGAAGGATTTTTTTTCTGGCTTCAAGCTCTTTCACCTTGGAAAAGGTTCAAAAAGTTAAAAAATATGAGGTAGGGAGTCAGTTTCCTGAGTCAGATAATACATGTGCCCAACATGAGATCCTTTATTTACCAAAGATTGACTGATACAATAAGTGGGAAGAGTTTAAGCAGTTTCTTTAATTTTACTGCCAAATGTCCCATTTGAGAATTGTTTAAACCCAACATTCACAGTGACTTGAAACAGCACTACATTGGGGAAAATAGAACAAGTGGGGTCAAGAAAGATCTAGATTCTGTCCCTGAAATCTGTGGTCATGGGCAAGGCCTTTCACTATATTGGGACCCCAGTTCTCATCTATAAAAGGGGGTATTAATCCACGAGGAACCTACCTGATGGGGCTGTGATGACAACTAAAGGGACAAAATGACACAGTGATGAAGGGGTGACTAGCCTCTTAGACCCAAAACCTGGATTTGGATCTTGCCCTGGTACAATGTTGGTCCTGAAATTTGTTTTCCTTCAGGTCCTAAAGCAATTATTTAAGACAGTAGCTGGTCTCCATCAGCTCAAAGAGAGAGAGAGAAGAGATAAAAGAAAAAAAGATCAGATGTCATATTATGAGAGAAAACTTACCTGTTCATCCTTCATATAATATCTCCTTTTCTTTATCCGTTCTTCCCCAGATCACTCCCTTTTTTAAACGTTACTCCTTTGCTCTTGAATGAATTTCCTCATTTCAGTAGCTAAGTTGTCTTTTCTACCTGAGACCTGTGGTACTGTCACCAGCTCAGCTGTTTTCAATCAATCTTAGACTGCTGGGTAAATGATACATCAATTGGGCTTTTTAAAGGGCCTGCCTGTACTAGTGCTCATTTGAACCATGACCAATACAGGTCAAATGGAAACAGATTTCTTCATAAAGGTATCTGTTTCTCTTTTGAAACTTCTTCAATTATTGCTACTGTGAGGTAAAATGTGATGGACTGGAACATGATGTCTGGTTTTTCAGGGATCCTGGTGCAAGTCATTTAACACTGTTTGCCTCAGTTTCCTCATTTGTGATATAAACTACAGAATAAAAGGGCAAACTAGTGCAGTATCTTTGTCAAAACAACAAGAACAACAAACAAATAAAGTCAAGAAGAGTCAATTACAAAAGAATGAACTGAACAATAACTACACTCCCAAAATACTCTGGTGGGAAAAGAATGTTCATTGCCTTTGAGAAGTAGATTGCTTCTTTAAATCACTATCTAATGTTTATACATAGCTTGAGAATTTAAAAGGGTTTATTTTGATTCTTATCTAAAAAATACATTTTAATTTGGGCCATGGGTAAGAATATGAGTGATGGGCATGAAAGTGAAAAATCTATCTTTGCTCCTTGAATCAACAACAAGTAAAAACTTACAAAGAAAGCTGAGGGAGTGTTTTATTGTTGAAGTGGGTTTATTTTTTTAAATTCAAATAGATTACATCTTCCCCCTTCCTCCCCCACCCCCATCTGCTTTTTGTCATTGTGTTTGTTGCTGCCAGAGGCAACACAATGAGGTGAAAAAATAGCTACCTTCTAAATCAGAAAGACCTGACATCAAGCAGAACTCCAACATGTACTATGTAATCTGGGCAGGTAACTTATCCTCTCATTGTCCTAGATATATAAGACTAAGTCACAGAGCTATACCAATAACATCATAGATCCATCTCACCCCTCAAAAAATGTTGCTGTATCAGTAAACAAAGATATAATATTTTGCAACAATATAAAGTTTCCAAAGACTTTTATATGCATTTATGCATATATAAACATGTACATATATGTATGTGTATATATAAACATATACATGCATATAAATACATATATATCATATATATATATATATATATATATATATATATATATATATATTCTCATGAGCAGGTACAATGGTCATCATCATTATCCTCATTTGATAGAGGAGGAAATTGAGGCAAAGTTAAATGACTTGCCTAAGGTTACGCATTTTGTGAGTGTCAGGGATAGAAGTACCAGCAGAATTTGGAAGTAGGTCTTCTCGACTCTTAAGTGGAACTTACTATCCACTGCCACCCTATTTTTCAATCCAGATGGTGAAACAGAGTCATAGACAAATGATATGAACTATAGAAATATCACGGTCCCTGCCAAGAGAGGGTCGGGCCAAATATTTCTAAGAAGAGCTGGAGACTATTGGACCTGCTAAACCTCAATGCTTGCCAAGGCAGTGGGGAGATCTGTGCTATCTTGCAGTTTTGTTTTTTTTTTTTTTTGGTAGCATCATTAATGAAGAAAATAGATTTTTTTAAAATAAGGAGTTCTGCATGGACTCATAGTATTAAAGAATATAGAGCTGGAAATCACCTTCATTTTGAAGCAAAGAAAAACAGGCTCAGAGAGATTCAGTAAATTGTCAAAAGTCCTACTAGAAGCAAAGAGGAAAGGATATTTTTGAACTTTGGTTTTTTAATTACAATCACCATATTTGTTGAACTTAGTATAGTGCCTGGCACATATCAGGTGCTTAGTAGATTGATAATCATCCAATAATGATTACATAGACACTTCACCCATGCCCCCAGAAAATAAGCAAATAAAAATAAAACCTGGGTCATTTTAAAAGAAGATGAGAAGTTCTAGAATGATGAAAATAGAACCCATTTACTCTGGAATAAACAAAGACCCTTCCTCCAAAACTGCTCAACTTTTGTACTGGTAAATTAAGACAACCAATGTTAGGATTATTAATAGGTCTAGATAAGCATGTTGTTTTTTGCTTTTTGTTTTTTGTTTTTTTCTAAAGGAACTGTATAGTGTTGTTGATGTTGTTAATAAACCTTCTTATGTGGTTGTTCATCACCATTTGTTCAAAACTTCTGGTACTAAACAAGAGGTAAATGGGATCTGCCATGAAATTCTTTCTTTCTTTCTTTCTTTCTTTTTTTTTTTTTTGTCTTTCTTTTTTTTTTCCTGATCAACTACAAAGAAGTTTTCTAGCATCTGTTGAGCTCAGCTAGTAAGCACAATTTATAAAACAGTGAATGACTAACCCCTGTAACCATTTTAATGACCCTAAAATAAAGTGCTTAGAGCAACATCTGTCCCAGCAGCTGGGTTCTCTGCATGAGTGGGCAGAGCGACACATTGGGACAAATTCTGTTCTCCCTTTTGACAGAAACAATTGCAGCAGATCATTTTTATCGTAATCAATTTAGGTACAGTTTCTTGGAAACCATCTGTGTAGTGCTCATAGATTGTGCTTAAGAATTTAAATGTGTATATTTTTGGTTGCTTGATGGAGCATCTGCTAATGACCACATAAGTTCCACTTTTTATGCAGAAAGCTGTTTCCTTTTAAAGGGATTAGTAGAATGACTACTTGATTTTATCCTTTTAACTATCCAATAAGCTTCTGTAGCTTGAATGACATCCACCAGAGTGTAAGTTGCAGAATTAATTGTGGTTTTTTAAAAGCTGGAATTGAAATTATAAGGATAACAAAGCATTATTGGGATTTAAATATGTGTATATATTTATGCACATATGTATATATTTCTATCTTCAGCTCATCATTTAAATTAAAATGTTTTTATGGGCACTTATAAAGCAAAGCTTAACTTTTTGATAACTATTTTAAAAATTCTTTCTTTTGTCATGCTTTTTAAATAGGCATTATTTTATTAGTATGATAAAGAAATCAAATGGTTTATGGATCCCCACCTTACTTTCACTTCCAGAATATATATTTTTTTAACAATTATTGAAAAGATAGTTTGCCAAGGATTATAAAATGGAGGGGATACAAATCAAATAGATAAATAATCCATCTTTGGAATATTGATGACTTTATTTTATAATTGGGGTGTGGAAGTGCTTCCTAACTGAGTTGTTCATTATTAATTTCTTCAGAATTCCTTCTATGGGCTTCCAATAAAACATTACTAAGACAACTTTGGAGGAATAAATGACATGCAAGACTTTCATGAACTGAATGATTTTTTTTTAACCATTTCTCTGGAGGGCATGACAAAACTTTTCCTTTTAAAGATTTTGAGTAATAAATAAAAAATCAAAGATAGACAATTCCCTAACACCCACATGTGCAAGTACACGCACAAAACGTCCAAATAAAAATCCTGTGAGATTGCAATTTGGCTATGCCTTGAATGGAGAGAACTTTTTATTTGTATGTCAGAGGACCTGGGTTCAAATAGAACTATGCCCATTACTCTCTGTTTTCCTTTGAGCAAACCATTTAATCTAAAGTTCCTCTTCAATAAGACCAAAAAATTGAATTAGATGGAATATTGAGTTCCTTTCCACTGTATTACTATGATTTGATTGATGATCCTTAAAAACTGTTCTTGCTCTAAATTTAGGGTCCTAAATATACATTCACTACACCTTAAAATTACTAAACATTATCTTTGTAGTTCATTTCTTTCAGTCATGCCTAACTCTTCATTACTACATTCATGTTGTTGTTATTTTTTGTTGTTTTTTGTTCGTTTGTTTGGCAAGGATACTAGCATGGATTAAGATTTTCTTTTACAGATTAAAGCACTGAACAGAGTTAAACTAGTGAGTATCTGAGGCCAGATTTGAACTTAAGGAAAAAAAAAAACTCTTTCCAATTGCAAAATCAACACTTCTATCTACTATGCCATCTAGTTTGCTCTAAACATTGTCTTTTCTTGTTTTAATTTCTTTAGTTTATGAGTTGCCATAGACAAGGAATTCATCACCAGGTAATGAGTATCTTGATGATGAGCTTTCCATCCTTAGCTAGGCAGGGACACAGTATTGGAAATCATTCTAGTGTGGTAAAACCTGCTAAATCTTGTGGTTAGATCATAGTCTTCTAGACAGTCAGTCAACAAGCATTTATTAAGTGATTTATTTTAATTGCTATATTTTAAGTGCTAAGGATACAAAGCAAATATAGCAAAAATACTCCCATGTCTTAAGGCACTTATATTCTAAGGCATATAAACAACTATGTACCTATGAGATACATACATGGAAGATGGTCATCCCGGAGGAAAGGCATTAGCAGCTGAAGTTGGAGGAGAGGGTTGAAACCCATGATCTCTCTCCTGCTACAAAGACATGCTGGAATAGTTCTTTATATTGAAATGTAATGATACAGAGTTTTCAGATGGGAATGGACCTCGAAGGCTGCCTAGACCAAATAATATTTGAACTGGAATTCCCTCAGTATTTACACAATAAAGCCATTCAGCCTGTGTTTGAAGACATCCAATAATGGGAAATTTACTCCTTCCTTTGTTCTCATTCTGCTTTTCAACAGGCCTAATTTTGGGGTGGACATGGTGTGTTTGCGTGTGTGTGTGTGTTTTATATTAACTCTCATTTATAACAGACTAAATGATCTACAAACATTTTTCTCATGTAATTTTTGCAACAATCTAGAACAGGCAGAGGATAAGGAGAGAGAATAGATTTCTGTAGGTATTACTATCTCCATTTCATAGATAAGAGAGCTCAAACTTGAAGAGAAGTTAAGTACCTTACCCAGAGTCATATAAGTGAGTGAAAGAAACACAACTGGTATTTTACATCCAGACCCAAGGCTTTCCCCTTTGCACTCTAATGACCCAAATATATTCTCAGTATAAGATAATAAGTTTAGAACTATAATATTCAAGATCAAATTTAGCCTTCTGATTTTACAGGTTAGGAATATATAAAAGAGGTTAATTGAGTGACCAATTAATTAATCCCACAGGGAATAAGTCACAGATCAAGGAAATAAATCCAGGTACTTTTATTCTAAATCCACTTTCCACTGCACCACTTGGCTCAGCTGTACTGGGACATCAATACTTCTTGATTGGGTTCCCTCTGTAACTAAAGGCATATGCTTGCAAAACAGAGATAAAGGTATAATTTATTTTAATAATGTGTAAGGGATCCTTACCATCAATCATCTGTTATTAATACTGGTTGCATGGCTCTATGCTAATTAATGCATATCTAATATGAAATGGGCTAGGAATACTTGCAATTTCCTCACAGTGGGAAACTTGGTGTGGGAACTCCTTGTATCCAAAGTGATTAGAACCCATCCATTCCTTAGTAGAAAAAAGCTTTAGGGAGTTGTTGGAAGCATATAGTGGTTAAGTGACTTGTCCAAAGTCATACAATCAATGAATATCAAAGGTGAATTTTTAACATATATTCCTAACTCCAAATGCTATTGATTTTTCATTGTAACATTCTCTGTATTAACAACTCTCTTTCACTACAGTGATAGAATTTAGTAAATTATATGTAAAAACAGAAAGATTCTATGGCTATAGAGGGTTAAGAAGAATTACCATTTTTGAAGCAATATTTCAAATGAGCTAATGGTTAGAGATATTCAAGTACTTTTGGAAAAGATTAGCAGAAGCAGTTGATCATAAGTTCTGAAAATGGCAGAAGGTGAGATTATTTAACACATGTGCCATTTTTGGCTCTCTTATATATACACCCAAACTATCAATCACTTAAATTCAGCACACGCTTAATTATATCAAAGAATTTGCTCCTATGATGCTATGTGCTGGAAGTTGGCCAGATTATTAGAAACGTCATTTCAATAATACCCTTTGATGCCATCTGTAAGAATAACGCCAAACAGACTTAATGCAGATGAACATAATACAAAACAAAGCTGCAGCCAAAGAGGAATGTAAGTTAAGGAAAAATAAAAAAAAAATTGGAAATATATGAAAAAGGAGATAAAACATAGGAAGAGAGTCCAACAATGGAAAACATAAAGGGCTGTTTAGTTAAACAAAGAACTTACTCCTTCTTACCTGCTTTTGAGGTCATTCTTTATCAAAGAAAATTTTGGTTTCTCTAAATTCTCTTTTCAAATTCTAGGATGATGAAATCCATCACCTCAAGAAAAGCACTTTATTGACCTTAACACTAGAGAATTAGAAATTATTGTTTTGGAATATAGTGTAGTCAAGAATGATGTGGCAAAAGATCGAAGGAAAGATAGACTTTCACATTTTAGTAGAAACACATTATCTTCAGAGCAAGGCAGGTGATAATTCTGTTTTTCATTGTCCTGTTCAAACAACATCTGAAACATTTTGTTTATATCTGGATACCTTTTTATAATAATGTCACTGACCAATTGAGAAATGTGCAGAGTGGATTAACCAGGTGGTGTTAGGATTTGAAACTATGCCATGTGAAAAATGGTTGAGAAAAGTAAGCAAATATATCTTAGAAAGGGGAAAACTTTAGGGATAATAGCTTTCTAGGAATCTGAACTATTATCATGTATTAGATTTTGGTGTAATTTAGATTGACCCCAGAAAGTAAAGCTAAGAGAAACAAATAAAAGTTTCAATGTCGCATGTGTTGTAAAGTTTTGAGTCAATTTTTGTGGGAGGAGAGAGGGAGGGAAAGAGGAAACTAACTTGTGATTATTATATGTTTAGGCTACTCAATGACTTGCCTCTATCAGAGAACATTGCCTCTTTTGAAAATTATTGCCTTTTATTATTGTAATGATTGTTGTTATTTTGAGAGGTTTCCAGATCACTGAGAATTTAAGAATTTTCAAAGATGATTTTATCATAGATGTAGAACTTGAATCACATTTTTCTAGCTCTAAGGTCAACTTTTTATTTGCTATATAATATTATCCCTTAATCATAAAATTAGCATCATGCAAAAGATAGAACTGGATACCTTGCAGATTCTTCTTAAATATAGTCTTTGAAACAAAAAATAAATGATTGATTTTAAGAAATACCAAAGTATGTTTTTGTTCTGGAATGAGCTAAATATTAATTAGCTTGTTTAGGTTCTAGCTAGTTTTTAGATTCTGTATTTCTGGTATAATAATAACTAACATTTATGGAATGTTTTGGGCTCCTACATTGTGCAAAAGGTAAGAGTGCCAGGCCTTAAGTCAGAAAGACTCATTGTTCTGTGCTCAAATTAGACACTTTCTATCTATGTGACTTTGGGCAAGTCACTTAACCCTGTTTGCCTCAGTTTTATCATCTGTAAAATGATTTGAAAAAGAATAGAGTAAATCACTTCAGTATTTTTGCCAATAAAATCTCTTATGGGATCACAGCTGAACAACACAGAACACTTTAAGGTTTGCAAAGTACTATACAGAAATTATCTCATTGGATCCCCATAAAAACTCCAGGGAATAAGTACTATTTTAAACCCCATGTTATAGATGATGAAACTCGGTGTGAGAAATGTCAAGTGATTAAGCTTAGTTCAGGCAGCCAGTAAATTTGTAAAATAGGACTCTAACTCAGTTTTTCTAGCTCTTAGTTCAAATTCATCCACTAGACAACTTAGCTAGAACTGAAGATAGCTGTGAATGATGATAAAAAGTGTATTTCAGTTCATACTTTTAAGTGATAGCAGGCTCATGTAAAGAAATTGTGGTGTCATTGTTTAGGTAAATTTGTTTTTAAATTTTTAAGGATTCATCAATTCTTAGAATATGTTCACAAATGACAAAATGCCTAGAAGCTATATGGTAATGAGTTTTACAATTCCCTTTTCTTCCCAGGATCATATAGACTTTCAATTATAGTCAAGTGCCACCAAAATTCTCCCAGTACGACAACTGAATTCTGCCAATAGGACACTGCAGGGCAGTTAGTCAGTCAGTCAATAAATATTTATTTATCATTTAATATGTACCAGGTTTTATGCTAAGTGCTGAGGATACAAAAAAAAAGGCAAAATTAAGTTCCCATTCTGAAGGTGTTCATAATCTAATGAAGGAAAAAGTATACAAATAACTATATACAAACAAGCTATATTAGGACAAGTTAGAACTAAAGTAACAGAGGAAAAGCTAGAATTCAAAGGAATTGAATTTCAAGAGTACATTATGCCATCACTTTAAAAAATGTTTCTCCTAAATCTCAAATGAAATACTTTTTTTTTTCTCCAAAGAAGAGACTATCAATGCAGGCATTAAAATTTTTAAAGCTAGATATTTAGAATTCAAAAGAGTAAAGTATACATGTAAATTGAAACAACCAATACTGTATTTCAGCTGATGAACATTTTGCTTAAATCCTAGCTATAAAGTATAGTAGGATTAAGTGCCAAGACTTCCTAAAATAACAATAACATTAAATCCATACACATGCATGATATTCTATGAGTGGATTTGCACTAACAAAAATCATATCTGGAAGCCGTGAATAATATAGACTGATATAGGTCCTATGCTGTCATTTTTTAGGTATGTATCACACATAAAAGAGACACACCAAATAGTAGATAAGGCTGCAGACTTTGGGTCTATTCAAATCAAGCTTCTGATGCTGACATATTTTAACTGTCTAACCTTTCAGTGCATGCAAGCAAATTCTATATCACATGCATGTGTTTGTGAGCAGGCCGATAAATAGATGGAGAGAGAGAGAAAAATAGGGAGAGAGATAAATAGAGGGGTAGATAAGTAGATGAATGCATAAAGATATACATTAAATATACACATATAAATGAAGATAAATACTATATACATATATATACATATTTCAGGGCATGCATGATTGGGGAAAAATAAAATAAAATGATATAATGGAAAAGGAGGACCAGATTCTCATGGCAAAGATTTGGTTACTATAAAGAGTCATTACATTGCATCATCATTGGAGCATCTAGGTGTCACAGTAAATAGAGAATTGGATCTGTTGCCCCAGAATTCTAAGTTCAAATATGACCTCAGTCATTTACTAGTTGTATGATCCTGAGAAAGTCACTTTAACTCTATTTGCCGCAGTTTCCTCATCTGAAAAAAGGAGCTAATAATCACAACTATCCCCCCAGGATTGTTATGAGAATTAAATAAAAAAAAATGTAAAGCATTTTGCATAGTACTTGGAATATAGTAGGTACAATATAAATCTTAGCTATTTATTATGATCATCATTATCATTAAGTTTTGGGGTTGTCACAGTTACCTGCTGCTTAAATACAACCATTAATGTGTAAGTTGGAAGCAGTCTGAGGGATGATTTTTTTTTTTTTGGTCTAATGTCATCATTTTCTTGACAAGAAAACTGAGTCCTAGGAGGAAAAATGATATACCCAGGTCCACATAGTTAACTAACTTTACACTATCATTCAATTAGTGAATTTAAAGTAGAAGATTCTCACAGGCTATTAACTTTGGGCCCCACAGGTTCTTAGAACTTCCCAAGGATCCAGCAATGTCCTTTGTGACTCTAGCGTCTTTGGGAACACAGGGATATAAGTATAAAGGGAAAATTCTTCTCTAACGTTTTCCCTCTCTTCACCGCTTTCCCAACCCCCCAAATCATAGGGCATTTCTGAGTGATGGTTGATGTTTATAAACAGGTAAAGAATGCACGATGATGGAAAGTTAGCTAGGTTCCAGTTAAAAGGTTAAAAAGTTAAAAAGGTTAAAAATGTTTACCATTTGTATGACCCTGGAAAAGTCCCATACTATTATTAATTTGGTCATCTTTCAGAAAGGCCTGGAAAGACTTACATGAAATGATGCTGAGTGAAATGAGCAGGACCAGGAGATCATTATATACTTCAACAACAATACTATATGATGATCAATTCTGATGGATGTGGCCCTCTCCAGCAATGAGATGAACCAAATCAGTTCCAATAGAGCAGTAATGAATTGAACCAGCTATACCCAGCAAAAGAACTCTGGGAGATGACTATGAACCATTACATAGAATTCCCAATCCCCATATTTTTGTCTGCCTGCATTTTTGATTTCCTTCACAGGCTAATAGTACACAATTTCAAAGTCTGATTCTTTTTGTACAGAAAAATAACTTTTTGAATATGTATACTTATATTGTACTTTACTTTAACATATTTAACAAATTGGTCAACCTGCCATCTGGGAGAGGCAATGGGGGGAAGGAGAGGAAAATTGAAACAAAAGGTTTGGCAATTGTCAATGCTGCAAAATTACCCATGCATATAACTTGTAAATAAAAAGCTATAATTAAAAAAAAAAATTGGTCATCTTTAAAGTAGAAATAATGATTCTTCACTCCTTATCTCACAGGTTTACCTTCAGAAAAATACCATGTAAATCTTAAAGGTCTATAATTGTTGTGATGAAGTCAGGGAAGGTAAATTATGCTCATGCCAAGTATATTAGGTATGTCAGTGATATTAGAGGGAAATTTATAATGGGATCATGGATCTTAAGGATGCTAGAGATCTAGTCCAATACTCTCAATTTAAAGAAGAGAAAACAGAGGCTCAGCAATATTAACAATATTACCTAAGATTACAGAGTAAGTGGCAGTGCTGGATTTTGAATTCAGGGTCTATGATTTTACACCATAGGTTTAAAGGTGGGATCCTAGGGTCCTTTATTAAAAATTGTGGATCAAAATAGAGAGAAAATGTGCTTTACTTTGGAGAAAAAGTCCAGGCATCCATAATTGTCATCCCCCTTTCATCTTCCTCCACCCCTTCCCACTCCCTACCCTACATACCTTGAAAACCACAGTTGAGAATCAACTTAGATGCTCACTTTCCAGGGAGTTCTGATATTCACTAATCAGTTACTAAACTTATTTTTAGAGACCTCTTTAGTAGTTAATCATGCTGGTTATTTGTCTGCACTTTTGCTTTACAAAAATCTACACAAAATCGTACATTTGTAGAATGTTGTGCAATGAGGCAGATAACCACATTGTCACACTGCTGAGATCAGAGAAGGAGAAAATACTGAGTGCCATAAGGTTAAAAAGAGGGAGCAGGAGGCAAAGAGCCAAAGTTCTCAGCATCCCAGGAAGTTTCTTAACTCATTGCACGATGAAATTTTGTTTCAAGATAGGTAATGCACTGAGACTATCTATTCTCATATATGCAGCCCACAGGAGGATCCCTAGAAAGAGTTAGTTTGCTTTTGACAGGTTGGTATAGCAGCTCTTTGGAGCTTTCACAGTTAGTGCCAATGGATGAAGAATGTGTGTGTGTGTGTGTGTGTGTGTGTGAGAGAGAGAGAGAGAGAGAGAGAGAGAGAAACAGAGACAGATAGGCAGACAGATAGAGACAGAGGAAGGGAAGGAGAGAGAGAGGGAGGGGATGAGAAAGGGAAGGAAGGAGGGAAAGAGATAAAGACAGAGAAACACACAGAAACAGAGACACACAGAGAGACTGAGTCAAAGAGCCAGAGACAGAGATAGACAGGCAGAGATTGAGACAGACACAGAGAAAGACAAAGAAAAAGAGAGACAAAGAGACAGAGACAGACACAAAAAGAAAGAGAGAGATAGAGAGAAAGAAAAAGATAGAAAGAGATAGAGAGACAGGGAGACAGAGAGAGAAAAAGAAGGACATAGGGAGAGAGAGAAAGAGAGAGAGAGAGAAAGGATGAAAGGGAGAAGATAGAGAAGGAAAGGGGGGAAATGGATAGGGGGAGAGAGAGATTCTTCCTAGAAGTTTACAGAACCTGTTATATCAGGCTTTGTGTCTATCCCTTTTAGTTGCCATTTTATTTTAATGCTGATATATCTGCAATTGCAGGGCACTGATGACATGTTCCTATAGATAGAATCATCACTAGGATCATTATCATAACTGAAATTTATTTAGTTCTTTAAAGTTGGCAAAGAGTTTGAGATGAATTATTACATTTTGAATCTTGCAATAATCCTATGAAGACACTATAGTTATTCTATAGGGCAAGATGGTACAATGGAAAGATCACAGGATTTTCAATCAGAGGATCTTCATTTGTATCCTGTTTTTGTCACTTACTAGCCTGGGCAAGTCACTAAATTGCTCCATGGCTCAGTTTTCTCATTTGTAAAATTGAAGGGGCTAGACTAAATAAACTCTGAGGTCCCTTCAAGCTCTAAATCTGTGATACTATGATCCCTGCTGTAATATAGTCTTCTTGCAGGCTGAGTGGAGTTTGGGGGCTAGGGAATGAAAAAGGATGTGACAGGATACAGCTGCCAGAGCAGACGGGTGCCATATCAGTATCCAAGAGAAAGGAATGCCAGGACCATCATTGGCTGCAGGTTTCTCCTGGTTGAAGCCAGCCACTGACTTTCCTCACCTTGTATTATGATGGCTATCGCCAGATGAGGTTGGATGTTCCTGCCAGTTTGAGGACAGAAACTGAGAAGGTGACCTGCTAGTGAGCTATATCCTGAGTCCATTCTTATTGCTATAAATTCCAGGATCAGGATATCTGCCTTCTTGTGTAACAAAATAAACATTGAATGGTCATTCCTTTGTCTTCTTGAAGAAACATGTCAAAGAGAAATGAAGAGCATTCATATTTCAAACTGTATGTTTTCCTAGATCTCCTTTTTAAGGGAAGGAGGAAAGGTATGGTTTAGGAAAGCAGAAGATTTATAATCTTTATGTACTTAAGATTACTGATTATGTCTTATTTACATATATATGTATATATGTATTTGTATTTGTGTGTGTATATGTGTATATATGGATAAGCACATTCTATTTACATATTATATAGTTATAGATAGAATGTAGCTACACATATATGTGTGTGTATGTGTTTATGCACATACACACACAGATAAAGATATAGATTTTTTTCCTTCTATTTTGAACATAAAAATTGCATAAGGAAGACAGGCAAGATTCTTTTCCTTTTATTGGAATTGTCTCGATTATGCTACCATCATATTACTAGGGCCTCCTCAAGCCATCAAATTCACTAATAGCAACTGAGGTTTCCTCAGTCACTGTAGCTGCTTTCTGTAGGTGACAATAAATGAGTACCACTTTACAGAAAAAGAAAATCTCAATGATAGGAGATGAGTGCCTCTTTGAAAACTATATTGAACAAAGAATTTATTCAGGTCTGCTCAGTGTTGTGTGTGCAAACTGCCAAGGTAAGCATGGGACTTCCCAGGACTTCTTAGATCCTCAGAATGACATAAAGTCCAACTAGTCATTATCAGTGCTTCCTGGTAATTAAACAGGTTAGGAAATTGAGAGGCAGAGAAATTGCCTCAAAGAGGTAAAATACTTTGTCTAAAGACACAAAGCTCCTAAGTACCAGAGGCAGGATTTAAAGGTAGGTCTCTCCTCACTAAATCCAGGTATTTTTCCTTTACACTGTCCTTATCCTATTTCATTTTCCTGGTAGCCCTATAAAGTAGTCAATATAGTTATTCTCATTCCTTAGTCCCAAGGAATTTAAGTAACTAATCCAAGGTGAAACATAATAAGTATTTAAACTCAAACCCTGTGATTCAAAATTAAATGTTCTTTATATGAATGAAGTAAGAGATTAGTTAAAAATTGCTAGGTGTTTCTTATGTGGTTAAAGTTAACTAAACTTTTTAGAAGTTGTTAAGCATTTATTGTTTATTAAGTGCTTGCTACTGTGGCAGCAAGTAAGGGAAAGTAAAACCATTTTCCCAGTTAGTACTCAAGTTGCTCACATTTTAGTAAGAAACAACATGTCGATATATAGACACAGAGAAGAAAACTTACAAAATAGCTGGGATGTAATTTCAGAGGAAAAGGTGCTCATAGGACAAGACCAGGACAAGATTCTTTCAGAGGATTTTAAATGATTTTTGAAGGGACTTGGGGAAATTAGAAGGCAGAAGCCAAAAGGAAATACATTCATTTACTAGAGACAACTAGTACAAAGGCATAGAAAAAAGAAATGGGAGTATTGTGTTCAGGTATGGAGCCAATAATTGGATTTTAGAATGACTAGAAGAAAATACAAGAAAGCTAGAAGAATATGATGGTGCAATGTTGCAAATGGTTTTAAAACTTTGTAAGCCTCAAAATGAGATAATATGTGTAAAGTATTTACAAAGTATAAAATGCTAGATAAATTATAGCTAATATAATTGTTATTAAATTACTATATTATGTTAACTTGGTACTCATTGTTAATTGGAAGGCACAACGAGTGGGGGAAATGCTGAATACTGAACAAATTTTTCATGTCCATAACCAAACCATCTCTCCCCACCCAATTTCCCAAAATTGAGCAAGTGGGGCTTTCAGCTGCAGGGAAACAAGCCAGCTGAGCCCCACTTACCCAGATCCCTTCCTTCTTGACCCAATTCACTTTCTAGCCATCTTTATATTCTCTCCCTACCCCCTGACATCCAAGCTTCTATGGTTGTGGGGGGGGGGGGAGTTGCTGGACATGAAAGAACAAGCTATGGTCCCACATTCTTCAATGTTCGCGGTTCAGATTGCTGCCTGCTGCCAGGAATCCTTAGTTCTCTCCTGCCACTAGCTTCACCACTGCTGCTCCTGATGCTTCTCCTCCTGCTGACCAGGCTGGTCCTCTTTGCCCTTTTCCAGTATTACTGTTTGGGAAGCCAGGAGACTGCAGCCATATCATCCTGCAGGAATTGCCCCTTGGCCTGCCTACCAAGGTACACAACATCAGCTTCATGGACTCTAACCTGACAATTCTGCACACTCCTACCTTTGCTGGGGAGGAGCTGCCCATAGTCCAGGGCAATAACAGCAACACTGTTGCCTGGGCAGTAGCCGGGGCCAACCTCTTGTCTTTACCCTGAATCAAGTGCCACAAGTGTCTAGCAAGCATCAAGTGCCCAAGCATAATTTTCTCATTGAAATACATCAAATGATGAATTGAGAAGTTTTTAATCTGAAGTGTGTTGAGGTACCACTGTATGTTATTATATATAGCATTACTATATGTTGTACATTGATTTGTAATATGTATATATATATATATACATATATATATATATATATATATATATAAATGTCAATCAGCAAGCATTTATTAAGAATTAAATATATCAAGCATTGTGCTAGGTGCTAAGGATATGACAGAAATTATTCATAATAAAACCTGTTGTTATACAGAATGTGTCAAAACCTTTGAACTTTATTAAGACTTTAGGGACATCCTATGTAATAGATTTTTTTTTTCTTCTTACATTTTGTTATTGCATTCTTTTCATCTTTGAGAATTCAGATACAAATAGTGACTGAACAAATCACTATCTTTCTATTCTTTTATTTTTAATAATTTGTAGATGGAGTAAAGAATGAAATACTTGCTTTTTATAATTAATTAAAACATTGGAATGTAAGCTCATCTTCTGTTGTCTCACTAGAAGCATCTTCGGGATATCTGTAGTGAAAAATAGACAATGAGAATGATATGAAATTCATTTTGTTCCCATGTCATTTTAATTTCTTTTATTATTATTATTTCTTTTATTATTTTTTGAAAATTTTTGTTTATTATAAACTTGGAAGCTTTGTATGCAATGGTAATATATATTTAAAATATTGTGCTTAAGTAGTTTACTGGTACTATTAAGTTTAGAAAATTATGGGTGACATTTATTTTTCACGATAATGGTCTATTTCTAGTTCAGTTTATTTGAATTTTCAAGAATATTTTCAGGACTAGATTTTTATTGGGGAAATTATCAGCTCTTATTTTAAGAATTTTTTTTTCTCATACATACTCTGAGTGACCATGTACCACATCTTGCTAGGTATTCAGTAGGGGGCTAATTTTTAGAGTCTACAGTGATATATTATTTAGCTAATACTAATTTTATAATTTATATTGGTTATACTGGTCAACCAATCAACTACACATTCAAGTGACTATTATTTTTAGGCACTGTGCTAAGAGAATAACCCATATGTAATCTTTGTTCAGAAATTACCATAATAATCTCTCCTCCAAATCTTCATAATCTAGCTATTTATGCAATAATTCTTTGTTGATATACTGCACATGTGCATGTCATTCATGGTGGGAGGAAAGGGCCTTTGATTCTCTTCTTTGATACTCATTGTTTCAAAAATTCCATCACTTGAAGGTACGTTCAACAAATCCAATGGTGTATTATTATTTTTATAGTCAGTCTTATTATTGTAATGTCTATTTGTTCCACAATTATTTCTGTAACTTTTTAGCCTGCTTATATGTTTATCATGTTAATTCTCATTCTCTCTCTCTCTCTCTCTTCCTTTCATTCTTGTCCATGTCTTTCTGTAAATCTTCCACTAAAGAAGCAATGTTGTAAATAGCTTGATTGTAAACTGAGCAGTATTTGTTTGTATTTTCTTTGTTTTATTTTGCTTTGTCTTTTTTGGAGTAGGGGGTATTTCCTTAAGATTTCACAGAAACCAAAGGAACACTTGAATTATCTGTTTTCTATCCCTCTAATGGGATCCTAGATCTGAAAGGGATCTCAGGAGCCAACTAGCCCAACTCCTTTTTATTATAAATAAGAACAATGGAGCTCAATCAGCTTATGATGTCCAGGATCCCATAAGAAGTAGATTTCTGGACCCAGGTTTTCTAATTGCAGACACTTGTGCACATTGAAATATCTGCATATCTCAGTACATCAGTCAACAAATATTTTTGAGAACCTACTCTGTACTAGTTATTTGCCTATTCCATTTTCTTTTTAGGGTGTTAATACTATTATTTATATTACTTCTTAAATATATCATTATTGGGATTATTATATGTTTCAGGTAACTGACATTCTTCATGAATTTTCCCTGTTTTCATTGGCTAATTTAAAATTGTGATTCTTCTGAAGTCATGATTCTCCAAATTCACAGTCACAGAAAATCACCAAAGAATATTGGTACCAAAAGGAGGAATTTTGTGATTGGGGGGAGGGTCATTTTGGATTTTTGAAACTGCTAAACATTTTCCCAAATGTAATTCAGCTTGTTTTCCTCCTCCTGTTTAATTCTGGAACCAATTCATTGTCGTCTCTCTTCTAATGACAAAAATCATGCAACAAACAGTTTTTAATATAGAGACACAATAAAATAACTTCTAAGTCATCCAATCAATGGGAGAATTTATGTTTTTCTTGAAAATTGCTAGTGAAAACATTTTTTTAAAAATAGCAGACAGGAGGGCACTCTTTCCAATGTTTTAATAGTTCAGAGCTGATAATTCAATTCTCAGTATTTATTGATATTTGGGTTGGTGCCACTGCTCATAAGAAATAAGTATTCATGATTAGCTCTCAGCTGAAGCAGATGGCAAGTACTTTAGAAATTTGATTTGCCTCTGACACCCTCTTTCAGGGTGTGTGAGAGAACCAGTTTTATTACTTCAGTGTTGATCAGAACACAGGTAAAATGTAATGTTCAATTTTGATACAAAAGCTTGGCAGCTGTCACCTATGAGCAGAAGGCCATCTGGACATGGGGGTTTGCTGTAGGCAACTGGTCCATTTCAATATGCTCTGCCCCTCACTACAGGCCTGGTCGTTTCCTCTTCTTGTCCTGATTCCCTAGTGTCTTCTTCAAATTGCTTAGAGAGGGAAATGATTAGTTCTGTACTTTATAGCATATTCTGTGGTCAGCTTGTCCAGGTATCATTTTGAAAGTTCCAATATCTCATAATATTCCAGAAACTGAAGTGATTAAATGTTGAAAAAGTATTCAGTAGATAAGCAGAATATATGTCGCAATGTAAATAAAATTGGCCTAAAGGAGGCAAAGTTTGGAGTCTGAAGGACCAGACAGACCAACTTATCAAATATTTAATGGATAAAGTCTTAATTAAGGGCCAGGGAGAAGCAAA
The DNA here is from genome assembly GCF_902635505.1 of Sarcophilus harrisii. Lineage (NCBI taxonomy): Eukaryota > Metazoa > Chordata > Mammalia > Dasyuromorphia > Dasyuridae > Sarcophilus > Sarcophilus harrisii. The sequence goes on from NC_045427.1 coordinate 192,310,227, forward strand.
GAATTAAAAAAACACAATCCTTGACTGTAAGAACTTTTTTTGTTGTTGTTATTACCATTCAGTCATTTTTAGTTGTGTCTCGTTCTCTGTGACCTTATTTGAGATTTTTTTGGCAAGATACTAGAATGGTTTCTCCAAGTCATCTTATAGATAAGGAAACTGAGGCAAGTAGGGTTAAATGACTTGCCCAGAATCACACAGATGGTAAGTATCAGAGGCCAGATTTGAACTCAGGTATTCCTGACTCCAGGGTCATCCATCTAGCCACTGTGTCACCTAGCTAAGCAAAGGACTTGATAGTTCAATAGAAAAAAATAAGTCATAAACATACAAAATGATTAATAATAATAATAATACCACATTTAATTGGTATTTTAAGACAATAATACAAGAAACACAAAATACAGTATATTCCCAAATGGATGCTATAGACAATTTCTATGACAACTTAGAGAAGAGAGGATGGTATAAAGAAGAAAGAATATTGTAGTTAGAGTTAATCAATCAACAAGTATTTACTAAGGTTCTACCATGTGCCTGACACCATTCTAGGAATAGAATGACAAAAATAAAATACCCCCTGCTCTCAAGATATTTCCATTGTATTGTGGAAAACTAAAATGGAAACTCCTTGAGGGCAAGGATTGTTTTACAAGTGCATATGCAAACATATATATATATATATATATATATATATATGTACATGTGTATATGTTAGATACATATGAATAGAAATTTCTATATATGTTATATATGGGAATTTACATCTATCATCTATCTACTATCTATATTTCTGTGTATCAACTATCATCTATCTATCTATTATCTATCATCTGTCTCTCATATATCATCTATCTTTCTATCATTGATCTATCTATATCCATCTATGAATCTATGTATATATCTCTCTGTCTCTCCTTCTCTCTCAGTATATATAGGTCTAAATCTCTCTTCTATGTCCAGTATATATTAAGTTCAGAAGTATGTGTCAAGTACTTTATTAAGTGCTAGGAGTGCTGGCCCTGCAGGATCTTATGATCTAATGGGAGAGATAGTACCAAATCTAAATGTAGAGAGCACAAACTTTATACAGTATAAATAGGAAATCATTTACAGAAGGAAGAAACTGGAATTAAGAAGGATTGGAGAAGACTTTTTTTTTTTTTTGCAAAAGATGGACTTTTAGTCTGAACTTAAAAGAAACCAAGGATATCAGTAGATACAGCCAAAGAGGGATAGTCTTCCAGGTATGAGAAATGGCATCTTTAACAGAGTAATGTAGAAGCTGGTATTGGAGCTGAGTGTTGATAAAAGTAGGAATCCTGAGAGGTCTAAGTGAGGAAGGATTTGGCAGGCATGGAGCAAAGTAAGTACAAAAAGATGGAGATAAGCTCTGGATTGTCTTGTACAGGAAGAGCTTTGGATGGTGTATGGAAGGAAACTATGTGCAATGAGGCTGGATAGATCAGTTGGGCTTTGAATACAAAGAGATTATTTATTTAGATTAGTATATTTAGTTCATTGTGTCAACAGAGAACAATTGGAATTTATTGAGTAGTCAGCTAGTCAATAAGTATCTTGCCCACTATGTGACAGGCTTTGTGCTAAGAGGATTCAAAGAAAGTCAAATGACAATAACTACTCTCACAGTCTCTACATCACAGGACAATGAAGAAAAGAGAAGGCAAACAACCACAGACAAACAAGATATAAATAGGATTAATGGAAAACAATCATCAAATGGAAGGCACTAAAATTAAAAGTGTTTGAGAAGGGCTTCCTATAAAATGTAAATTGTTTTATCTAAGAATTGAAAAAGTCTTATAAGTCAGGAGGCAGAGGTGAGGAGGGAGAGAATTCCAGGGATTATGATGGAGTAAAGCCAGGGACTCAGCTAATCCTTAAATTCCCCTCCAAACAACATTAAAATTATGCCCCCATAAAAAATTTAAAAATATAATTATACCCCCAAACAAAATCTTGCATGGTAGAATCAACAAAAGGATAGAGTGAAATGGTTTTCCTGCCCGAGACAATTTAGAAAAGGTCAGTCTTACTGGATTGAAAATGAAGCACTGTCCAGAATCAGCTATAACTAAGAAACCAATAGCAGGCCTTGGGGGCATGTGCATCAACAACTGCTTCTTCTGGAGCTCTCTGTCCATAGGCAGTAGAGGAGGCAGGACAACTGACCAGAATGAGATCACAGGAGATCCTTTGCTGGCACATTTCTCCTTAGATCATATCACCTCATAAGAACTAAAACTTATAAACTCATAGAAGTAGCTATGAAATAGTAGCATGAAAAAAACTGAAGTTTGGGACAGTACTCCCTCTGCCCTGGGAACAGAGTCCTACTTTGACATTGTTAAGAAAAAAAGAAATAACTTGGGGAAGTGAGCAAACAACAATAGCAATAGAAAAATCAAAAAAGAAGATAGACTTCATCTTTCAAGAAAATCAGAACAACATTGGAAATACCTGTTAGATCTATGGATAAGGGAAGAATTTATGATCAAACAAGACATCAAGAGCATTGTAGCATGTAAAATGGAAGATTCTGATTACATCAAATTAAAAAGGTTTTTATGGGAACAAAACCAATGCAGACAAGATTAGAAGGAAAGAAAAATAAATTGGGGGAAAATTGCAGCAAATTTCTCTTTTCAATACCATATTTCTCAGACATATGGACAATTGAGCCAAATGCATAATGCATAATCTGCCCATTGATAAATGTTCAGATTACAGGAAGAGATACTTTACAGATTTAAAAAAAAAATAAAGCTATCTACAATCATATGAAAAAATTTTCTAAATCACTATTGACTAGATAAATGCAAATTAAAACAATTCTGATATATCACCTTACACTTATCAAAATCATTAGTAAAACAGAAGTACAAAATGACAAGTGTTGGAGAGAAAATGAGAAAATTTGGACACTAATGCATGATTAGTAGAGCTGTGAATTGACCCAATTATTCTGGAGAGCAATTTGGAATTATACCCAAATTGCTATAAAGTATGCATACCCTTTGACTCAGCAATATCACTACTAGATCTGTATCTCAAAAAATTTAAAAAAAAATGTGGGGTTGGGGCCTATACATTCACAAATATATTTAATAGCTCTTTTTGTAGTGGCAAAGAATTGCAAATTGAGGGAATGCTCATAAATTAGGGAATCACTAACAAGTTATTGTATAGGATATTAATGAAATATTATTGAAACATATGAAATGATTAAGAGGACACTTTCAGATAAACCTATTAAGATTTACATGAACTGATGCAATATGAAATGAGCAGAATCAGAACACTGTACACAGTAGCAACACTATTATACTATTATCAAGTGTGAATGGCAAAGCTTGTCAGCATTATAGTTGTCTGAGGGTTGTTTTTTTTTTTTTTTTTTTAAAGATCAGCAATGAAAAATGTTATCCAGTACCCGAGAAAATCTGAATGTAAATCAAAGCATATTTTAAAAACAAAAAACAAAAAACAAAAAAAAAACTTCTTTTCCTTTTTTTTGTCTGTTTCTTTGTACAACATAACTAACATAATATTTTGTAACATTTTACATGAATGCATATTTTGAAATATTTTATGCAAGTGCACATCCATAACCTAGATCAAATTGCTTGCTTTCACAATGAGGAAGGAGGGGAGGGAGCGAGGAAGAGAATTTAGAATAGAAAATTTTATAAGTAATTGGGAAATCTCTCTCTCTCTCCTTCCCTCCCTCCATTCCTCTCTCCTCTCCCCCCCCCCCAGTGTGTGTGTGTGTGTGTGTGTGTGTGTGTGTTTGTATAAATCCCAGAGTCCACCATTGGAATGTTTTGTTTGAGGAACAATGAGAAAAACAGTATCAGTAGGTCAGTGATTATTTATGGGTGTGAATCAGGGAGGAGGTAGATCACATAGGCCTTTGAATATCAAAAGATTTTATGGTAGATCCTAGAGGTGATTAGGGAAATGAACTGGGAGATACTTGTGTCAGGTTATTGAAATAGTATGCTTATGAGGTGATGAATACCTGCACCAAGGTGATAACCCTTTGAGAAGAGTGAAGTTAAGTGTATGAAAGATGTTTTGAAAGTAAAATCGACAGGCTTTGGTAACAGATTGGATAAAGGAGTAAGAGAGAATGAGGAATCAACAATGCCCACCCAAGTTCTGAGCCTGAGCAACTAGCAGATTGGTGGCATCCTTAAAATAAATTAGCAGGGGAATTAGGAAGAGAATAGTTTCTTTTGAGGGGGAAAAACAAAATAAACAAATGAATTTATTTTCAGTTATCTTGAGTTTAAGACATATCCAGGACAGCCAGTGTCAGATACCCAAAAATTTGGAAATATTAGTAGAAAGTTAAGGGCTGAGAATTTTTGAGTATAGAGAATTTGAGAATTTTTAGTATAGAGATGCTGACTGATTATCTGAGTGCTGATAAGAATCACCAAATAAAATATTAAAGAGGGAGAAGAGAAGAGAAGAATAGATGAGTGAGATGGTCAGATTGCTTTAAGAAAAATCTCTTTGGCAGTTATGAAGGACAAATTAAAGTAGAAAAAGAATGAAAGTAAAAAAAAAAAACTTTTTATAGTTCAGGAGTGAGTGCTTATGAAGACTGGAACAAGAATAATGTGAGTGGGAATAGGCAACATATTGCAAAAGTGAAATACACACATACACACACACACACACATACACACACACACACACACACACACACACACTGGGTGGGGGTGGGGGAGGAGAGAATAATGTAGGGAGGGAAGGAGAGAGAGAGAGAGATCAAGGACCTTCCATGAAATCCTGTCTCAGTTACTTACTCCCTGAGGAATTTTATTTAAGTGACTTTATTTCTTCAGCAATAATTCTTAACTTCTTATTTTTTTCCTGTTATACACCTTTTGGTGATGGATGAATCCTATTAACCTCTTCTCAGAATAATGCTTTTTACCCACAGTCATAAATAAAGAAAATATTAAATTTCACTTTGAAGTTAATAAAAATAAAGATGTAATTTTGTATTCCATTCCAAGTTCATATGTCTCCTCTCTTCCCTAAAATCAATTAATGGATCACATGAGTATAGGTAATCCCCAGGTTAAAAACTCTTATTCTTCCTTTCCTCCAGAAATGCAGGGTTTTGAATAAGTGATTTCCATTCCAAACCTCTTTAGCAATGAATAAGAGGGGGAAAAAACCCCACATAAAGCAGGGACTAAGATTTTGAATGGACTTTGAAGACTTTTCTCATGCTCATGTGCATTTTTATCAACCTTGAGTTTAAGCCCTGGATTTTCTTAGCTCTCCACAGTTATTACCTAGAGACTGTGTATATATCCTTTGCAAAAAGCCTTATAACTTTCTATTTGGAGTCTTTAGCTGGAAACATGGGTTTTTCATCATTCTCCAGGGAACTGATATTCTTACAAAATGGTGACAGCTATCTTAAAGTACCCAAATCATTTCAGAGTCTAATTTTTGTTAGCATCATCTTCCCCCTGAGACTCAGACCTCAATGAAGTTTTCTTCATTAAAGCATTAATGTCCTTTGAGTGAATGAGCCAATGAAAAGGATTAGAAGGATACTGATCCAGAAAGAGGGTCAGGCTTCCACCTAAGATGTACACAAAGTAGAAAGAGCATTGGATTTAGAGCCTGCAGACTTTGGTTCAATTCTGCTTTAAAATTTATTAGCTGTAATCTTCAGGCAAAGTTAGTTAATATCTTTGAGCCTCAGTTTCTTTAACTCTTAAATGGGAGAAACAATTCTTGTGTTAGCTGCCTCTCCAGGCTGTCGAGGAAAACCTTTGGAAACCTTCCACCATATTGATATGTGAATTGTTAGTCTTGGGTTGCCTAACCAGGAGGGGGCGTGCATGGTCAAAAAATAAAGGAAATCTGTGAAAAAGTGCCCAAGTTTGTTACATGATAGGGCTTATGAAGAAATCCATCTTCTACTCTCAGAAGCAATTGACCACATAGGTAGATGTGTATATATGTTTGTGCTTAATGCATAATCTTGGTCTGTGTCTCTCCCATAAGAGCAGCCTAATATAACTATTTCTCAATAATCCATACTAAGGGGATGGGGGAGGGGAAGGAAACAGGGGCATGGATGATCTAAAACAGGAAGCAATTTTTTAAAATGTATATTTATCTTTGGAAAGCAGCAGATTTTGTTAAGGCAGGTTCCCCTTCCTGTTTTGTGTAGGCTAATGTTAAAATTAGTTTACATTCTCTTTATACCCCACCAGCAGGGAAAAGCAGCTCGGGAGTTGTCAGGGGAAAACTTGATGGGTGACACTTCTGGGCTTCCTCCCAGAAATCTCTCCTGCCTCTGTCTCAGGAATTGCTACCTTTAGTTACTCTTGAGTGTTAAGGCATTGAAGGTCCATTTTTAAATGGACATCTTATCTCTGGGAAAACAAACCAGTGTCATTACTGGACATATTAACACCTTAGTAACTGCAGAGTTTAAATCATCTTTCAGGGTCTTATGGGGTTAGCACAAAGTTTTTTGAGGTCTGAAATAATGGAGAGGACACTGGAGAATCTGGGAATCTGAATACTTATCTACATGCTTTCTTTTCACTTAGAAAGGGAGTTCTTTGAGGACAGGGAATAATTTTTGCTATTGGGTTTCCCTTTCTTAGAGTATCCAGGGATACTCTCCAAGAAGTTTTACTTTGGGGAAATATTTACATATATTTATATATTCTTGTCCTTCATTTTCAAAGAGGACCAAAATGACATCAGTATGCTAACATAGTGAGTCAGGGTAGTATTTCTGATTTTGGATGATCAGACCTCTCGATGCTCAGAAAGCTTGATCACATGTTGGACACAAAAGTCCATATGAACATTTGAAGTGGAGATGTCTCTACATTTGTGTATCTCACTTTTCCTTTGAGCTTTTGTGATTCCGTTTTGCTTAAAGAGCATCTTCGTTGATGTGGGTATGCATGCTGGACAGTCTCGTGCATTTCCTATGTCTCACAATCAATTTCAAAGTTCTTCAGAGAAACCTTGAGTGTCCTTGTGAACACTTAAATAGTTTTTAGGCAAATGTCTATATATAATGTATATATAATATGTGCATGTGTGTATAATTGTGAATATAAAATATAAATAATATCTATTTGTACATGAGAATATACAATAAACAGCATATAGTTTT